>NC_137801.1:80300595-80523095 GCF_963383645.1 Muscardinus avellanarius | reverse complement strand
CCTGTCTAGGGCTCCTTGAAGAACCAATGCATACAACAGACATTGCTGTTTCACCTATCAGATCTGTCACGAGACAGAGAAGTAGGTACCAAAAGACATTCCTTGACACACTGAAAGGCAAAATCAAAGCTGCTGATGCCTGGGGGCAAAAGAGAACATTTAGTGTAGACAAAAAAGTCTGGAAGGAAAAGCTGATGAGTAAGAACTTTTAGGGAATAAAAGCTTTGAAAAATTCCTTCACAGAACAAGAATTTTAAGTCTGTGTTCATGCCCAGGGCAGGATGCATACTTACAGAAAAGACGGAAGAAGAGCCTAAGATTGCATCTTTTGTTAATCTTAAGGCTTAGGGCAGGAAAGAGGGGGAATCCAAGTTAAGGTAGAACTGTAATTTATCTAAGTGTTGGAGTGCCCCCAAAGCAGAGCCAGTTTGCAGGCTGGGAAATTTGTTTATCTATTTATATTCTTTCTCTCCTCTCAATTTCTCTTCTCTTTTTTCCTCCACCTCCCCTCCCTCCCTCCCTCCCTCCCTCCCTCCTTCCCTCCCTCCCTCCCTTCCTTCCTTCCTTGCATTCTTACTTGTTTGCTTTCTCCATTTCTCTCTTTCTTGGATATCTCTGAAAAAAAAGATGATAAAGAATACAATCTTTACAAAAATTGTTTAGAAAAGCGTCAATTATACCACTATTACCCACAGCACGCAACAACAAACCCTGCTAATGGGTAAGACTCTGATATCCAGAGTAATTCCATTATTATATTAGATCTGGCTCTCATAACAAAATACCCTCGATTGAATGGTTTAAATAACTGTTTTCTCCCAGTTCTACAGTCTAGGAATCTAAGATCAAGTGCTGGTAGGTTTGGTTTCTGTGAATGTTCTCCCCAGTTTGCTTGCTGTTTTCTTGTGTGACAGAAAGGGAGAGAATAAACTTTTTTTTTTTTTTTTTGGTGGTACTGGGGTTCCTGGAAGCCCTTCTACCTCAGGGCTACACTCCCAGACCTATTTTTACATTTTTAAATTTGGAAACAGGGTCTCCTAAGCCAGCGTGCGTGGCTGGCTTCGAACCTGCGTGATCCTCCTGTCTCTGCCTCCCAAGCGCAGGGATTACAAGCATGTGCCACCACGCCCGGCAACTTTTTTTTTTTTAAATAAGGACTTCAATTCTATTGAATCAGGGCCCAACTCTTATCAACTCGATTAACTTTAATTAGGACATTGTTTTATCTTTAAATACTGTCCTATTGAAGGGTTAAGACTTTAGTATATTAATTTTGTGGGGAAGAGACACAAACAATTCTATAATATCTATAATATCTAAAATGTTCTGTTTTCCATCATAAATTTATAAGACAATATAGCACATTTATGGGGGGGAAAGTTATTAATAGAAATTGTCACTGAGATAGCTTAAATTTTGGAATTATTAGCAAAGATTATTTTTTATACTTTAATTGGTACAATGTAATTATACATCATAGGGAGATTAGCAAAGTGTTTAAATCAACAGTCTTGAGAAAAGCAAACCTCTAGTTCCTAGTCTCCAGGTACTGGCTTCAAAATGGGTGGGAAAGGAGGTCATTCTGTTAAGCAAAACATGGCAGACACAGAAAGACAATGACTGTATCTTCTCTCCAACATATGTGGAAACTAAAAAGTTAATCTGAATGTAGAGTAGTAATTACTAGAGGCTGGGGTGGGGGAAGTGGGGAATACAGAGAAATTGGGTAACAGACAACAAAATACAGTTAGAGAGAAGGACTGAGTTTTGGCGGTGTACAGTACAGCGGGGAACCATAGTTCAGAGTAACATATATTTTGTGGACTCTGGAAGAGAAGAGCTCAAATTCTCCACCATGAAAAAATGGCAAAGAGAAGGAGTTACTATTTACCCTGATTTGATCAGTGGGCAGTGTATACATGATTGAAATATCACACTGAGCCCCACTAACATGTACAATTGTTGGGTGTTAACAAAAATAAAACTGAAAAATTTTAAGTTGATTTGAAAGTGATTTAATCTGCTAAAGAGCTCAGCAATATACTAGGCATATTGGTAAGAGTAGATCATTGCATGGAAGAGTAGATATCCCACATGCTGTGTTTTCCAAGTTCTTTAAGATTGTATTCCTATCCTCAGATCTACTCAGTTATCAACTTCTGTATTTATTTATTTATTTATTTATTTATTTATTTATTTATTTATTGTTCTGGGAATTGAACACTGAACCTGGGGACATTCTCCCTCTAAGTTATACCCTTAGCCCTGTTTTATTTTTTTCATTCTGAGATATGTTCTTGCTAGGTTGATGAGAATCTTACTACTTGCTGAGGCTCTTCTTGAATCTACAATCCTACTGTTTCAGCCTCCCAAGTACTGGGATTACAGGCATGTGACACCATGCCTGGCTTATTTGCTTATTTTTGCCTTGAACATCCTCCTCACTGGCACTGCGGTTCCTCTTTAACTTTTATTACTTCCAATTTAACAACAGAGAAGTCTTAAAGCAAACATTTTGGAAGCTAAAACAAACAGTAGTGACGTTAGCTCTCAGTACTTGATGTTTTTTTTTTTCCACACCCCCAAGTATGAGAATTAATTTTATAGACATGAAAAAAGAAATTCAAATTTTCCATGTTAAATATTACTTTATACAGTATAGCCTTCTACCTTGGACAGATGGCTGATTCTAGAACTGCAGCAACAACTATAAAAGATAAGCTTGGAACACCTTGACATTTTGTAGCGCTCTAAAAGAAGGAAATGTTTAAAAAGGTGTGTGTGGGTGAGATGGGGAGGGGTACATGGGTGGATGTCAGAAATATTCAGAAGGGAACCGTAAGAACTCCTGCTGGCCAATGTTGAAACTATTTGAACAACAAAATAAAATAGCAGGGGTATAAATGTCCATGAGTGTATGCTAATATAAATCAATAATTAAATAAATAAGCAAACGGGAAAGAAGAAACAAATCTTCCATGCAGAAGAATTCCAGTAATTTATGTGGCTGCTCTGCCCTGGGGGAGCCAGAGCATAATTCCCTGCTCTGAAGTATGGGCTGCACATTGGTGACCTTCTGATAAATGTCTCAGCTAGATGCTCAAGGTCAAAATCAGCTGTGGTAAGTTATGTTGCTAGTAGGTTCCTTGACATAATGTGATGAAAAGGATACTTCTCCCCCAAACCTATATCCCCTGTGTAATCATGAACAAAAATCCTGGCCTGTCAAGTCTTAGAGCAGTCTTCCTCAGAACTGCCAATGTTGTCAGAATAAGGAGGGTCTTAGAAACGGTCACAGCCCCCCAAAGCCCAAGGAAACAGGACTACTGAGTGTCATGCATGGTCCTGGATGAAATTCTGGGGCAGAGAAGAAACATTAGATAAAAACTAAGAAAATATGAATAAATTTTAGGCTTTAAGTTTGTAATAATGTGTGACATCAATTAATTTTGACATATGCACCACACTAATTAGTAAGATGTCAATAATAGGGGAATCTGGGTGTTGGGTATATGGGGGTCTCTGCATTATCTTCATAATTTTTTTGTAAATCTATAACTATTCTTAAAAACCAAGTTCATTTTAAAAGCTTCAGCTCCCCATTTCAATGCAAAGGGAGAATGTGGATTCCCTGTCTTCCCATATTTTAGATATCTCTGGTGACTCTGGGTCACTGGTCAGTTTGATGACTTGAAAAGCAATCAGAAGAGGATCTGACAGGAAATCCTCATTGTTTTATTATATATAGTAAAACCCTTTTATTATGCATAATAAAACAGCAGGGCACTGCTTTTCAGGATGTGCAAAAGATCCTTGGGGTCCAACTAGTCTTAGAGAAACTGGTTTCCATGGTGCCAATTTAGTTTGCCACTAATTTGACCAATTTACTCTTTTTGTTTGCATGGGCTAACTAAATGCTAAAAGCAGCATTTCTTTGAGGAAATCTTAAGCCTCACCATGGCATAAAGAATAAAAACATGGCTCTGTCAAGGTAGTAGTTAATTTTACCAGGCTGTATAAGATAACTAAGGCATACAAGAACATAATGTGTTAAAATGATGTCTTGATGCAGTCTCAATAAGAAAAAAAGTAAAAAAAAGAGACAGAGCTAATGGAAAATACAAAGGGTGGGGAGAGATTATATAGCAGGAAGCTGTTTCTACCCAGGTGGGGCCTGAAGGTCAGTGGAAGGAGGGGCCATTACTGGATTTATGGTAGTGGGGCCATCTAAAGAGAGCAGTAAAGATCAGGTGGCATGAAGGAAGTGGGGTGAACAGAGAAAGGTACACCCGGACCTCGCTCCTGCCCCTCCTCCAGGTATAGAGTCCCATTGGAAGCCCAAAGGCCAGGGGAGCCTGAGATGAGTCTTCCAGTGCTCAGCCTCCTGCGTCCTGAGCACAGCAGAGAGGTATGGGACGGAGGATGCCCACAACTATAAAAGCTAAGACTACTATGCATCTGCATCTTGCAGAGGATGTGTGTCCCAGATCTGTCTTTATTGGAGATGGCCTTCATTATGATTTGAATTGAAAATGTCCCCCAAACCTCAGGTGTTAGAAAAGGCAGCTATGTGCAGAGGCAGGACTTGGCTACTGGGAAAGGGTCTTTGCGGGCATGGTAGGAATAGCGTTTTCCCAGACAGCCTACTGAAGCTTTCTCTCTCCTCTCTCCTCTGTCACTTTGAGCTGACAACAAGCTCTTACCCTCTCTCTGCTCCCTACCATGATGTCCTGAAATCCACCATGCAAGGCCATGATCTCCAAGACTTCCAAAGTTATGAGCAAATAAAGTTTTGTATGTCAGGTGTTTGGGTCTCAGGGGTTAGAATGCTGATCAAATTAAAAACCCAAGGAAGAGAGGGACTTATCTTTCACCATCCGTTTCTCTAGTGACCAGACTTTGAACTGTTTCTCCACAAGAGGAACCAGGAATATTTGCAGGGTTGGCGATTCCATATCTGTAGCAGGGCAAAATCAAGATGAGTCTGGAAAATCCAGTAGCCCCAGAGCACAGGGCTGTGCTGCAAGGACAAAGAGAAGACCTGAAAGGGGCACTCCTTGGCCAAGTTGGGAACCTCAACTATCATTATGGTTAAAATAAGGAGGAAGAAGTTGAGTTCCCAATAGCCAGAGATTCAGGGCAAACACTCAGAAGACAAGTCAGAAGTACTAATGGAGAGGCAGGTGGCTGTCTCACAAATTCAAAGTAGGATGTACATTGTAGGATGAATACAATGAATCAATTTTAATACATTAATTTTATGGATTTTAATAAGTAGGTGATATTTGAATATGCATGCTTATATCTTCTATCAATGCTCTCACTTTATAAAGAATGAATATGTACTTGCTTCTATTCATGTCCTTAAGAAGAAGTAATTACATAGGACTGTAAGTAGGCAAAAAAAAAATCCAAGAAAAAGTAGGCACTGAAACCTCAAACAAAAAGGATTAGCTAACTGTGGCCACCTTCAAAAAGATTCACAAAGTATGAATTCCTTAAATTTCCTAAGGAGAATAGCTAATTAAGTAGATTTATTCCTACCAGAAAATGAAACCTCTCTTTGACTCTACTATAGACAAGAACAATACTGATGAGAAATAACATAAGTTATAAATAGTGTGTATGACTACAGATAGCAATGCATCCTAAGGAATGGGCCCTGTACTATGTAATGCATGCCAAGTAATAATAAAAGTATTTTTGGAGATGTATTAGTGTTTGTGTGGCTACTGTAACAATTTACCACAAATTTAGAGGTATAGAACAACACAACTTCCTTATATACTACTCTTGAAGCTGCGAGTTAGAATCTAAGTGTCACCAGGGCCTCACTATCTTTGAAAATTCTGGCAAGAGTCCCAAATATTTTCTGGTCACTGCAGGTGGTTGTGGTTTTTGACCCAAGGCTATGTTACCTGTCTCTGCTTTTGTGGTATGTCACCTTTCTTTCCTTTTTTATTGTTGTTTCTTGCTAAATATTTCCTAAGAATTTTGTATAAGAACACTTGTTACTGCATTTAGTGTCCAGTCAAATAATTCGGAGTGATTTCTTCAACAAAATATCCTAAACTTATTTATGTGTGAAAAGACTCTTTTACCTTCTAAGGTAATAAACACAGGTCCAGGCATTAGTGAGTTAGTGAATAGGACTCTCTCTCCCTCCCTCCCTCCCTCCCCCTCCCCCTCCCCCCCCTCCTCCTCTTTCTTCTCTCTCTCTCTTTCTCTCTCTCTCTCTCTCTCTCTCTCTCTCTCTCTCTCTCTCTCTCTCTCTCTCTGTATAGTATTTGAACCCAGGGATGTTTTACCTCTGAGAAACACCACCAACTCTTTATATTTTTTATATTGAGACAGGATTTTTCTAAGTTGCTGAGTCTGGCTTCAAACCTGGGAATCCTCCTGTCTCTCCCAGGTATAGAGATTACAGGTACATGCTACCATGAATGGGTATATCTTTTGGGGAGCTCACTATTGAATTTACTATACAAGATAGTATAAGTAACATTGGTAAAAAAAAATAAAACAAAAACCAAAACATCAAAACCTAAAAGAAAGATCTAGAATTGGAAAGCCCTATTGAATAGCAGCTCCCCATTTTCCCTGCTCTTCACCAATAGGCATGAAGGTTTAGTTATATAAGATAAATAGGTCTTAAAGATTTGCTCTATACCATCATGTTTCTAGTTAACAATACTATATGGTGTGCTTGAACTTTATTTTTTAAGGTAGTGTATCTCATTGTCAGTTTCTTACCAGCATAAAAAGGTTTTATTAAAATTTAATTATAAAGAGAAAATATGGGTTGATGATTTATAGGTCGAGTTTGAATGTCCTTGGAAGAAGAAATAATGTCCTGTAGCCAGGTATTTCAGCTTCCTGAACAGCAGCTGTCTGAAGAAAGAAGTCTTTCTCTGGGGTCTTTTAAAATTACTTCCATTCCAGGGAGAAGTCAAAATATTATCATCTAACCTCTGAACAGATATCAAAGTAAACATAACAATAATCTTAGAAAATATAAGACACTACACTGGTAATAAAGAAATGTAATAAGTTCATGGTGTTGATAGTCTAGAATATGAGTGAATATTTTTTATGGTTATATATTTTTTGATGCTTTGGGTATTTGAACTAGTAAAATGAATGTGGCTTGGTAAATATGTTGTCATTATTTAAAATGTTTTAGGACATATCATTCATCATATTTACAACCAATGTTTAACTACTCAAGACATATTGATTTTTCTAAATTTAATCATATTAAATGTATTAATGTGTTAAATTGAGCATTAAATAAATTCCAAATAGTAATACATAATTCCACTGCACATACTCAGGTGCTTTGGACATTGAGGAATACATGAGCTGCTTCAATTAATATTTAAGATGTTTCTTCAAGGGGGTAACATTATTCTCTCACCTTTCCTGCCCTTTGAAAACACCTCTATGAACTGATAGTGGGTGACCCAACATTCCTCCTGTCCATTTTTGTGAAAGAAATGAGGACCTTCTTATCTGATATGAGGACTTTTAAAGTAACTCATATTGAATTTATAGTTAGTTCAAAATCTAACATCAATTTATTCTTATTAAAATAAATGTTCAGTCATATTATTATTCTAATGAAGAGTTTATTTCTATGCAATAGATGTATAACAGCAATTTCTCATTCTCCATTCTTGTTTTGTCAATAAAATCCTATCTTCGTAGAGAATAGAAATAAATGTCTTTTTCCAGGAACACAATGCTAGCTTTTATGCATAATATATATATGCATTTTTGCCCCATTTGAGAACTAATTATAGATTCTCCATTCAGCTACTTTGGATGCAATGATTAATCTGTGTTTTTCTTTTACTTTCTGATCAGCTCAAACATGGTTTTGAGATAAGGCAGGCTTTAGTGTTGAGTTGGTACAAAGGGACAGTCCCATAAAAATGGGCATTCAAATAATTATAGTGTATGGATCTGGTGAAAATATTTGTTTTCTCTTTCTAATTCAGCAAGTTGCTTCAGAATTCATTGAGAGCTGCTTTCAATAAACCTAGAACTCACTATTTAATTTGTAGGTCTTATTTCTGGGGAAAATATAAGAAAAAGTTTATAAAATATTTGAGACAAAGGAAAATTTAGCATAGAAATGTACAATGATACCAAAGTGGGCATTTGGGATATTTTTTAACAGGAGGATGATGAAACATTGTTAAGAGGTCATAAAGGAAAAAATAGTAGAGACCTGAAAGTCCAAATTGCTGTGTGATGTGCATCAATTTTTTTCTATGACACTTTAAGAGGAATCATGAACATTTTCTCTTTTCCCTTTCTGTTTTACA
The DNA here is from genome assembly GCF_963383645.1 of Muscardinus avellanarius. Classification (NCBI taxonomy): domain Eukaryota; kingdom Metazoa; phylum Chordata; class Mammalia; order Rodentia; family Gliridae; genus Muscardinus; species Muscardinus avellanarius. The sequence goes on along the minus strand of NC_137801.1, from coordinate 80,514,765 downwards.
GGAGATGTTTTCTTAGTCCGTTTTCTGTTACTATGACAAAATATCAGAGATCTAGGAACTTATAAAGAAGAAAAATGGTCATGATTCTGAAGGCTGGGAAGTCCAAGGGCATGGCAAAGGTATCTACTTGGCATCTTGGAAGGGCCTCTTGACACATCATAGCATGGCAGAGGGTTTCACATGGTGAAACAAAAATGTGGGTCACCTTTCCTCATCTTTTATAAAGCCATGAATGACCTTATCTAATCCTAATAGTCTTCCAAAACTCCCTTCTTTCAAATATCATATCTAAACATGAATGTGGGCATTACATTTCTTTTAATTATTTTTTCAGTACTGGGGATGGAACCCAGGGGCATTCTACATCCAAGCTGCACCCACCAGCCCTATTTTTTATTCTTCATTTTGAAACCAGGTTTCACTGAATTGCAAAGGGCCTCACTAAGTGGCTGAGGCTGTCCACGAGCCGTGATCCTCTGATCTCAGCTTCCCGAATGCTGGGATTACAAGGGTGTGCCAGCATGCCCGGCAGCATTACATTTCTAACACAGTAACTTTTAGGGAGACACATTTAAGCTATAGTAGATGTCCTTTCATTTTATAAATTAGAAAAAAGATAAATATAAAAGAAAGAGAAAATTAAATAGCTCTTTGGAAAAACCTTCCTTCTTCTCTTCTTTCTTCCTTTTTCCTTCCTTCCCTTTCTCTTTTCATTTGTATCTGTTATGCATATTTCTTGAGTCAGGCACAAGGTTGTGCACTGGAGTCTCAGAGGCTGCAATGCCAGAGAGAGGCTAGAAGTCACATTGAGTATGGGGGCAGCATGTCTGGATCTTGGGAACAAGGCTCTGTCTGCACACAGCTCACTTCTGGTCCTGGCCCTAAGGATAACCTGATCTGCCTGTGATTATTAGAGCAAAGAACTATTTCAGGATTCACTTTCTCTGGTGGGATGGTAGACTTTAATACTTCAGGGCTTCAGGGAGGACACCATCATGTCAGTTATGAATAAGAAGATACTATCAGAGATTTAGCTGGTGAGAACAAAGAGAAATACTTCATGGATGGGCAAAAGTATTGCACAGTCAAAATGGCCTATGGGATCAGCTTTACCCAGGATTAGAAAAGACCATGAATGCCGGGTGTGGTGGCGCACGCTTGTAATCCCTGCACTTGGGAGGCAGAGACAGGAGGATCGCGCAGGTTCGAAGCCAGCAGAGCGCACTGGCTTAGGAGACCCTGTTTTCAAATAAAAATGTAAAAATAGGTCTGGGAGTGTAGCCCGGAGGTAGAAGGGCTTCCAGGAACCCCAGTACCACCAAAAAAAAAAAAAAAAAAAAAGAAAGAAAAGACCATGCCCAATATCATTGTAGAGATGAGCATTATTTCTGCTGCTGCTGCTGCTGCTGCAGCTGCTTGCAGCCTCACGGGCTCCCCAAATCCAGTGTGTAGCCTGTGGAAGCCAGGACTGTGCTTGAGTGTCATTTTTTTGTATCCCCTGTGCAGCTGGGTTCAGGTATCTAAGAATAGGGAGGGTAGGTTATCGACCTGGCAGCTCACAGCCAGCCCAACTCCAACCCACTCTCACCTCCCATCTTTTGCTTAATGTTTATGGCTTCCATTTACATGACAACTTTGGGGAATAAGCCCTGACTTATTCTTCTGGTTGTTAAGGCTACATTGCATGGGCTGGAAATGAAGATTAGGTATCCTGGGATCCTAGGGGATCGATTCAATGGACCTGTTTCCTGAGCAGGTTAAGGGGGTCATTGAAAAGTCTGCAGTGGCTTGGCAGGGAGGATAGTGGCTTGAGACACAGGGCCAACACCTCCAGCATGCTGTGTAGTCACACTAATTGATGGCCATTTGGAACCCTTCCATGAGTGTAGCTGCGGCCCAAAGCCACCATTACTGCTGGATCAGATGATCAGTGCTCCAGACTGTCCTTCAGTGGCTATTTAAGCAACTGTCTAACAGTTAATGCACACCAGGCATTACATAGCCAGGATATGTCAGCACTTTCTGGCTGTGGATCATCAACTCTCCTGTTCTTGTCCTTCCTCCTTCTAGTTTTTGGGGAGATTTTCTTCCTTTTGGACTTGTACCTAGGATGTAAGGAGTGGCAGCACCTTTCTAGCTATGTTCCTTGGTCTCAATGCCATTTTTTTTTGTGCATTGTGGTTATACATCTTAATGGGGTACAAGATGGTAGAGACATACACGCACATATCACTCATTTAGCCCTTCCCCAATTCCCACTCCATTCCCTCCCCCTTCCTCTTTTTCATGTTTGGCTTAGTGATTGACTTTGTTATGTTTGTGAATGTACATCATGTGAATTAGGAAATTTCCCTCTTATCCCCTCCAAACTCCCCCAGGTCGGTCTCCTTATTTTTTTTCATCTGTGGTTTCTCCTTCTTCATCTAGAGTTACTCCTATGTGCCATCTTTTCTTTCTTTCCTCTCTTTCTTTCCTGCAGCTGTATAGGCAGAGGCAACCCTGAGTGGGGTTGTTCTTGGCTTTTTCTACCCCTGCAAGAGGTTACTGATGTCACTTTTTGCAACTCTTAAAAACAGTCACAAAAGAGAAAAAATAGCACTCAAGAAAGACACGTGAGGATTGCAGGTTCAAAACCAACTTCAGAAACTTAGCAAGACTCTCGGCAACCTAACAAGACCTTGTTTCAAAACAAAATAATAAAAAACAAACTGCAGGTGTAGCTCAGAGGTAGAATGTTCCCGAGTTCAATACCTAGTATAAATAAATAAATAAGTAAAACAAACAAAAATATACAATATAAACATAACAATGAAGATTATAAGCTACCCCTAGCGAGAAAAAGAATCTCTTCTGAAAAGTTCACTCAGCAGGAATCCTTTAAAAATCAATTAAGAGCTACAGTAGCAATGCAACACAAGCTTCATGGCACAAATAAATGCATGAGGTAAAAATTTCATAAATGTAATGCATATTTTTAAAGTTTCTTTTCAGCTGGTGAAGACCGTATAGTTTGGCATTTCAAGGTTGTGTTTTCAGAGTCCCAAGTGATAGCTTGGTGTCGCTCAGTTCTAACTAGTCAAGTCTTGTACGAATATCTCATAGATGTAACCTTTGGTATCATCATCTATTAGCACCTGGTTGCTAATAGACTGATGTTTTCATGTTGAGTCATTTAGTCCCAGGCATGCCTAGCAAGATTAAAGCTTTGGTGAGTGACCAGATCTTCTACTGGAAGACAGAGACATTAGAAAACATGTAGGCCTTTCATTTGGAAGTGAAATTTGTGCTATCAGTTTTGTATTTGGCATTGCAAAACAGAATCTTTATATTTGGCAAATATTTGTAATTAGCGTTTTTTAATCAAATAAACACATACATGTTCCCTGAAAAACAAAGCTACTAAAGAGATCAAATGTGATGAAACTCTAAGCTAACTGAATGAGGAGCTCACTGGTCTGTTGCTTTGCATTATTCTTTGAGTCCAAGTCATAGCCTAAATCTATTTTGTCTCCCATCACTGACAGAACAAAATTAGATAGGCTTAAGAGTTGAAATGGGAATTATGATAATTCATGTGACAAGGTTTATTTTGATGCATACAGTTCTTCACTGCACTACAAATCCCACTGTTAATTTCCACTGGGTATTTTCTCTTAGCTAACCTAAAAATGTAAATGCCAATGTATAAATACCCCAATTAAATGCCATTCATGTTGACTTTTCCTAAAATATATGTTAAAGGTGGAAATACATAATAAATGTTAATGTCAGAATCAGGAATGATGGACCCCAGAACAGCCCAGCAGAACAGCCCAGCAGATTCCAATTCAGCCCATTTTGTTAAATACTTGCAATTCCATATGTGTTATGCATCGTGGGGCTCTTTGGCTTGACCTGACCACAGCTATCTTGGCCAAGTATATTTAGGGTGGCCATAGTCCTCCTGCTGTGGCTTAGCATATAAACCCCTTCCTTCCACTTTGGGGTGCAAGGGTCTACCTACCTTGCTGCTGCCCGAGATGTGCTTTTGTCCCTGTGTCTCTAAAGAATGCATTTATGCAATCCTGGGTTTGTCTATCTTTGGTGTCATGGCACCATATAATTCTTGTTCTCTTACAATGAGACTGGGTTTTTCCAAAATACACACATGTGTGTGCACATTTTTAAGTATTTAGTATATATATATATATATATATATATATATATATATATATATATATAATTCAGCCAATCTTCAAACCTAGCTAGGATTAGCCACATTAAAGTGGAAAAACTGTGTGTCACTGGAAAGGAGAATAAAATGGCTTCTGGAAATTTAAAAATACCAAAGACTTACGATCCAACAATGAGTAAAGCTTACTGTAATAAAAATTATACTAAGCATTTGTTTGTATTAATGCCAACCATTACCAGTTACAATAAGACATTGCCTGAGAAACACAGATTTCTGAAGAGGCATGATAAAATTCTTAGTTATTCCTCCAGGCCAAGTCTCCGACCATGCATACAATAGAAGCTACATCATCCTTGTTTCACTTTTCTTTCTAATCTTAGACCAAATGAATAATTGGATTTTAATTACTATATTTTTGTGCATTCCAAGATAGATTTTTGTTTTGTGTTTTATAGTACTGGGTATGAAACCAAGGGCCTCAGGCATGGTAGACAAGGGCCTTACCACTGAGCTATATCCCCAGCACTGTTTAGTTTATTTCAAGACAGAGTCTGCCTAATTTGCCTAAGCTAGCCTCCAATTTGCGATCCTCTTGCCACGGCCCTCTGAGTAGCTTGGATAACTGCATGTAGTTTAAGATAGATTTTTTTTTTTTTGGTTTTCTGTCTGCAGGATACAACTAACCTGTCAAGAAGTCTTCATATCTTTTTCTAAAACCTAAACTTTCAGATTATAGTAGTTGAGTCTTCTTAGGCAACTTCTCAGGAAACCCAATTTGTCCTACAGAGTGGGGGTCTTAGAAGATAAGAAAATTACTCTGCCCTTTTAGCTGATTCCAACTCATTATTGTTGCTTCTCTAAGAGGGGCTTCTCAACAGCTCTTTTACCTGGCACTTCCTTCTTATATGCCAGGTCTTGAAAGTGTTAATCTTGTTGTATATGCCAGATCATGGAAGTGTAAATCTTAGCATCATTCAGTAAGATGAACCTGACCCTGAGCCCTTAACTTCCTGAAGCATGACATTCTTTATTGGTTCTGTTCGTGGGTTCTGCTTGGCATTTTAAAGTGCTTTTAAAACCAATAAAATAAGTGGCCACGTGATATAATGGTTGGGCATAGATTGCGTCTTGAGTATACAGAAGGAGGAGAAGTTTGGGTTAAACAAACTTATCTTCAGACACAGATGTTCAATATTCTTCAAGATCAGAATTTGGGTCTAAAAAGAAGAGGAAGGCTTAATGAAAGAATTGTATTACAAAGTATATGTTTGTGAAACCAAACAAAATAGGTCCTATAGGATGAGACACATCTAAATTAATATCTACACCACCTCCAAATAGCCCATGGCACTTCCATTTAGAAACCTTTCCATTGCAAAGTAAGTTTTCTTAAGGTGATTTTCTTTTGAATGAGAGAAGTAAAAATGTTTTCCTGAATGTGTGCTGGGGTGTGAGTGAACAGTTACTATGATTCCTACATTCCTGAGAAGAGATGTAAGTAGATTTTTCTCTTGAATGACTAAAAGAAATACTGATGTATTGCCCTGTAAAAACACAAAAGGTTATAGAAATTCTCAAGAACAAAGGAAGTAATTCTACTGATGCTGACCAAAGTTTTTCGTTATTATCAAAACTTGACTTAAAGCTTGATATGGCGGTGCACACTTGTAATCTCGATACTTGAGTCTGAGACAGGAAGATTGCAGGTTTGAAAACTAGTTTCAGCAATTTAGTGAGGCTATCAGAAATCTAGCGAGACCCTGCCCTGAAATAAACAAAAATAGAAAGGGCTAGGGGTGTATCTCAGAGGTAGAATGCTCCTGAATTCAATCCCCAGTAGCCAACAAACACAAAAATGAAAATGAAACAAAGCAAAACAAAACAAAACAACTTAAGCAATAAGCAACAACAAATGCTGGTTACTTCTTGCTTTGGGTGAGTATGAATGAAGCTACTATAAACATCTGTGTGTATGATTTTTATGGGTGTACATTTTACACTCACTTGAATAAATAAAAAAGAGAACAATTAAGGCAGTTTGGCAGGAACATGTTTACTTTTGTAAGCAGCCATGAAGCTGCCTTACAAAGTAGCCACACCATTTTGAATTCTCACCAAAACTGAATGGCAGTTCTTGTTCTACATCCTTGCCAGCATTTTTGAATTTAGTTATTTTAACAGTCATATGATGGTAAATCATTAGTATTTTAATTTGCAATGCCTAATAACACATGATGTTAAACATATCCCATATACTTACTTACCATGTTTGTATTTTCTTTGGTGAAATGTCTACTTTGCCATTTTATTTTATTTTATTTTATTTTATTTCATTTTATTTTATTTTATTTTATTTTATTTTATTTTATGGTAATGGGGTTCCTGGGAGCCCTTCTACCTCTGGGTTACACTCCCAGACCTATTTTTTATATTTTTTATTTGGAAACAGGATCTCTTAAGCTAGCGCAGCTGGCTTTGAACCTGCGTGATCCTCCTGTCTCTGCCTCCCAAGAGTGGGGATTACAAGCGTGCACCACCACACCCGACTACTCTGCCTATTTTAAAATGGAATTTTTTTTAATGTTGAGATTTAAGAGTTCTTTTCATATTTTGTATACAAGTTCTTTATCAGATATGTGTTTTGCAAATATTTTTTCCCAATCTGTGACTTTTCATTCTCTTAACAATGTCTTTTTTTGGGTGTGGTGGTATAACCTTTTAATCCTAGTACTTGGAAGGTGGAGACAGAATTGCAGGTTCAAAGCCAGCCAGCCTCTGCAGGCTAGTGAGGTTTTTCTTCAACTTGGTGAGTCCTTGTTTCAAAACTGAAAATAAAATAGGCCTGGGGGTGTAGATCAGAGGTAGAAGGCCCATGGCTTCAATTCCCAGCATCTCTCTCTCTCTCACACACACACACACACACACACACACACACACACACACACACACACACACGCCTTTTGCATAGCAGAAGTTTTTAATTTTAATGAAACAGAAATTGTTTTTATTGTTCTTTCATGTACTGTGTGCTTTTATAATACAGAAGTCATTGCCAAACTCAAGATGACCTGGGTTCCTTTTCACATTTTGCATTTTATATTTAGGTCTATGATCCATTTGCAGTCAGTTTTTGAGGCATGTATAAGCTCTGTGTTGGGCCTGCTGTTTTGCAGTAAAGGTCCGTCCAGCTATTCCAGAATTATTTATTGAAAAGACAATCATACCTCCTTGTTCATTTGCCAAATATCAGTTGACATATTTGAGTGGGCTTATTTCTGTGCTCTTATTTTGTTCTGTTGATGTACCCATCTCTTTTTTTCACTTATACCACACTTGTCTTGATTTCTATAGTTTTATAATAAGTCTTGAAGCCAGATAGAGTGCGCCTTCCTTAGAATTTCTTGGTAGTTTCTTATTTTGTGTGCAACTCTAACTCCATTCTTTAAAAAAAAAAACCTGAGTTAATCACAAAACATTTGTTGTAGCTCCTTTCTTTCCAGCTCCCCCCTTTATTTCACACATAAAAATCTCCATATATATGGAGATCTATCTATATATCTTTATCTATTTATATATATGAAGATTTTAATCTGGAGGCCTCCAATTTTTTCTGGGCAGTTATTTTCTCTGTTTTGTATTGGCAGGCTGGCCTGTCTGTTGTCAGACTTGACATATTAGCATATAGTTGTAGATAATAATTTTAGATTGCCTTAAATAATTTACTATCAATGCAAAGGGCCAACTTGAATGCTGCCATTCATCATATCCAACTACAAGTTGTCAAATTCCTGCAGACAAACTGCAATATGCACTATTTCTCATGTTGTATTTCATAATATAAAATACCAATATAGTTTAAATGGCATTCATATTAATAAAACGCTATTACACTCCTAAGATTAATACAAACAAAAGTCAATAATGAGTTCAAGTTACAAAGGGATGGGATATGAATATAATTTCTGGAGCAATGGCAAAATCAAATCAATAAAAGCTTCCAAGATAGCATCACTTAATTGGTATATTTGATATTAGTCCTAACAAGTCCCATGGTATTTGAGGCACAGATGTAGATTCTAGAAAACCCTGCTAAGATTTATATTTTAATATTCCTCAAAAACTTAAGTACTCAAGCTAGAGGTTGTATCCAAAGACTTCCATCCGAGCTATGATTTATAAAATGATCTACAGGCTTCCGGTGTTGGCGATTTCTGGAATACTGCTGCTCTCTCTGAAGTCACCTTTTTAATCAGCATTTGTATAGCTGTGTTGTTGCAGCAATTTGTTTATTGCTTTTTCATGCTGAAAAAGTACAGACCTTCTCTCTTCTGCTTTAGGTTTAAGAGTCTTCTTTGAGTTGACTTTTCCATGTCAAGACACAACATTTATTTATTTATTTATTTATTTATTTATTATTTATTTATTTATGGTACTGGGAGTGAAACCCAGGGACATTCTACCTCTGAGCTATACCCACAAACCTATTTTATTTCTTATTGTGAAACAGGGTCTCACGAAGTTGCTGAGGCTTGCCAGGAACTTGTGGATCCCTCTGTCTCATTTTCTCAAGTACTGGAATTCCGGGAACGTGCCATGACTCCTTGTAAGGCTCACATTTTAAGGCGACAGGAAGAGAAAGGAGACAAAACAAAACCCTGCCTGGCAGAGACCTCTTTTTCTCAACTGTGATTTCACAGCCACCACTGTGATGCCATCTGCCATGGAGCCCTCACTAGAGCCTAAATAGTTGAGTACACCCAATTTGGAATTTCAGTCTCCAAAATTGTGTGCCTAAAACCTCTTTTCCTTAAAAAGTACCTAGTCAACCTCAAACATTTTGTTATAGTAACAGGAAATGCAATAATACAATAGGTGTCTGATGGAGGGGGAACCTTTTCCTAATTTGTGCAGCTAAGATGATAATTCTGCTCATCCAGATGAAATTTTCTGGAGGCAGAATAGATTTGAAAAAGAAAATCCTTGGATTCAACTTGTGATGTTCAACTTGTGCCATAGCAAAACCAGGGGCAATTGAATACATTCAGCTCAAAAGCTCAGGGTAGAGATTTAAATGTGGGAGTAAACACCAACTAAGCATTGTCAACAATGTGGTAATCATCCAGGAAGAGAGTGTAGACTCCTAAGAGAGGTCCTAGTATTGGAGGAGACCCCCAGCTTATTACGGAGTAGAGAAGCAATCAGTAAGACTAGGAAGAGGTGAGAGAAGAGTCAACAAGAAAGCTGTGGCTTCAAGAAAGCCAAAGGAAGAGAAAGCCTTAATAGGGAAGGAGTCTTAAGGGTGAAAGTTGCTGAGAGTATGAGTTGGATGAGAAGGGCGAAGGGTCCCTTGGGCTCAGGAGGAGCAAGGAGGAAAGATTAGTGATGAGGTGTTCAGGGACGGGCAGACAGGGTCAAGGGGTTGAAGGGAAAGATGTAAGTCTTAGAAGACAATTTCCTATGAATCTCACATTTCCATGCATCTTAGAAGCATAAATGTTGACAGCCCTTGGTCAGAATTAACTTTTTAAGTTCTTACAGCCTTTGGTTCCCTAACCACAGAGTTTCTATAATGCACCCCATAATGAGTGCAGGTATGATGTAATGTTCTTCACATGTTCTGTGGGAGTTGGGGTTGAGGACATCAATGTATCTAAGCTGATGTGTTAGCTGCTTGCTATGCTGTAATAGAAGCTTTTGTTTTTCTGTGTTTTCTTCCATCATCCATAAAATTGTGGCAAGATACTTTCTGTTTACAAGCAGAGGCAAATCTCTTGTTTTCCACAGTTCTTTATCAAAGGCACTGCTGGAATAAAAATTTGTAGAAAGGGAGAGAGGGGATCATTATGGTCAAAGTTTCAGCTCTTCCAAGAAGAGCAGATCCAGGGTCTTGTTGGAGTTTTCAAGGACAACTTCCAAAATCTAGAAGACTTCCCCCAACTTAGGCAAATAGACGCCAGCTCTTTGATGGATTATCCTGTCTACATAACATTCTTTTGCTCTCAGCTAATGCTATACTGATAAGAATTTTGGCACATTGCAAATCCGGTACATAAGAAAGCTAAATCTTGTGTGTTGTGGTATAATTATATGCTTATATTTATAAGATACTTATTGTGACCCTGAAACTGGATAGGGTTTACCATTTATATATAGTTCATAAAAATTTGAGTTCAGAGCTTTGTGTGGATGTGAGTATGTGTCACACACACATATACACACACCTTTTTTATTTTTCTAGCAGTTGGAATACTTAAAAAGAGACTCCACATACTATACATTTGGCTCCTAAATGACCTTCATTAAATGGAACACGAATCCAAGAAAACCCAAGGCCAATACAAATAAAGTTATTTTCTGTCCTCACTTCTATGAGACTTGAGTGTCTGTGCCTATTGTTTTTTTCCCCCCTCATAAAATTCCCAACTCAGAATACCCTAAAAATTATTATCTCAAACATCCATTTTCCCATTACAAAACAACATTTCCCTTGAACTGAGAAGTATTGTTATTTTCAGAGAAATGAACTTCAATAAATAAATTTGTTTCTTAGACCTCTTGTTTTCAATTTGGAACTTAAATGAAAATTTAAGGATATGTTAACCTAAAATAAATATTTTTTAAAGATAAAATATGCCTTAAGTAATTGTTCATATATCTAGATAAAATAATTCCACAATTATCTTTAAGTAAAAGTCATTAATTCTTCCCCCAGTTCTTTGGCTAATAGTTTTGTTGTTCTCCCTCAAATTCTTTTTTTTTTTTTTTGTGGTACACAGCTCATTCTGACTGAGCTAACATGGTATGTGTGTTTGATACAAGTCAGGCAGCCTTTATTTTCTTCTTTATAATCTCAATGACCAACCAGATTTTAAATTAACCTCTGGGACTCTGTCTTTTACAGGCAGTTTTTAAATGAAAGAGATTTTCAGTCACTGGTATTTATTTTTGTTTTGTGAGAAACATTTTAGTACCCACAGGTTGAGCTCATATCATTCTTTAAATAAATATAGCAAATACAAATCTGGTATGATTATGCTAAAATAAACATAAATGAACACTCACATACAGAGAGGAATGTTGATGGCTGGAAGGCTTTTTTGGGGGGCATATTTGGGGAATGATTGTGTTTGATTATATCCTCTGTCTACATTTGAGGACCAGAGACTCTCAGTCATTTCGGAAATAACTTGGTTATTAAGCCATGTTATTAAGCCACAAAAAAATTTCAGAGAAGCTGAAGTGCTTTTATACTTAACTTTAAAGGCAGTGTGTTGAAGATGAAAGACCCTTTCTCAGAATATTTTTAAGTGCCCCAAATAAAATATGTAGAATTCCAAAGTATAGTCGGCATCAATGGTGCTCTGCCTAGATTTCTTTTGGGTCTTAATACCATTTTTGTGTGCCAATTGAAAGAGGAACAACAATAGAGCAATGAATGCCCACAACCCCATAATATAAGAACCTGATAACACAGAAATTCAGAGATCTCCAGAAGATCAAATCAGGAATATAACTGTAGAAATAATACAGGACTTTCAAAAAGAATTTAGAGAGAGTCTAAAAGAAATAAAGAATGCAATCATTGAAGTAAAGGCCTCAATTCAAACTATAAAGAATTGATTAGACCACATGGAGAATAGAATCGTGCTCCTAGAAGATGATCACTCCAAAAACGAACACATAATTTACAACTTAGAAAAAAAATCAGACAGCAGGAATCTGACACTGAAGAAATATGGGCCCATGTTAAGAGCGCTAACCTAAAAATAATCAGAATAGAGGAGGGAAAAGAAGGTGAAACCAAGGGGATCAATAATATCTTCAAAGAAATAATAGCAGAAAAATTCCAAACATAGAGCAAGAGGTCAATACACAGGTCCAGGAAACTTATAGAGCTCCATTTAGATAGGATCAGAGAAAAGGTTCCCCACACCACATAATTGTCAAAATGACCAATGTAGAAGCCAAGCAGAGAATCTTAAAGGCAACAAAAATATTGTGTACTCTACTTTTGTACCCAAACTTACTTACTTACTTGCTTTATTTTTATTTGTTTGTTTGTTTATTTATTTATTTATTTATTTATTTATTTATTTATTTTATGATACTGGGGATTGAGCCCAGGTATATTCTACCTCTGAGCCACACCTGCCCAGGGATATTCTACCTCTGAGCCACACCCGCAGATCTACTTTATTTTTTATTTGAAAACTGGGTCTTGCTAAGTTTTTGAGAGCTTCACTAAGTGTCTTAGAGCCTCACTAAGTTTCTGTGGCTGGCTTTGAACCTCCAATTCTCCTGTCTCAGCTTTCCAAGTACTGGGATTACATGTGTGCACCACAATGCCTGAATGAATTTAAACTTTTGAGTCTCTCCAGAGCACTTCTTTTGGATGCTAAAAACCTTTCCCCACAGACAGAAAGCTGGAAGTACCTGGAAGTATATCTTCTGAACTCCCTTGACAAATGGCAGACTGGTCCCAGAGTTTGAAACTCCAGTCCTATCAGCTCTAGTTGGGGCAACCCTAAGTTCTAATATTTAGTCCATAGCTCTCAGTAGAATTGGGCTAAGACTGACATTTCTCCTGAACTCCAATCCTAGCTTTTCTTCTTTTCTCTCCTACTTTCTCTTTGCCAGTTCCTCCTGGGAATGCTTCATTCATAAATCACTTGCACATGAATTCTTATCTCTGGGTATTCTGTCTGGAAAACTTGGCATAAGATGCAAAGAAACCTGGAAATCTTATTGTCAAAGTAGCTTTTGAAAAAATTGTGACATATGCTGGGCCTGTGTTCCCAGGGCTTGGGAGGCTGAAACAGGAGGATATAGTAGATTTGAAGCCAGCATCAGCTACTTAGGTTCACGGAAACTTAGTGAGACCCTGTTTTCAAGCAAAAAATGCAATCAGGGTATAGCTCAAAGGTAGAATTACTCTGAGTTCATTCTCCAGTGCCACAAAATATTGTGACATATTGTTTGCTTCTCTATTGACATGATGAATACTAAGACTCAGGGACAAGTTAACAACAGTCATTTAGAGTTAGTGATGAGCATAACTGATCTGTAAAATACCTACAACTGTATAAGAGTACCGCTAGAACCACAGTAGATTATTGCACACACTCACAGTAGAAGGAAACACCAAAGCTTAGTTACCAGTAGGGGGAAAATGCAATTTTTTTTCTACCTCTGATGGCTTCTCAATGATGTCCATTCAAAATCACTGAAATCTGAATATATTACCTCATATGACACGGGGAAGATTAAGTTGGGTGAAAAGATTAAGTAAATGACCTTAAGAAAGGGCGATTATTCTGAACCCAGTGTAATCACAAGGGTCCTTAGAAGAGGTGCACAAAATGTTGGAGTGAGAGGAGAATCCATTATGATGGGGGGCTCAGGTTGGGATATAACTGTCATGAGCCAAAGTTTCCAAGAGCTGGAAAAGGGCAAAGAAATGGCTTCTCTGTGGAGCTTCCAGAAAGAACGCAACCTTGGTGACAACTTCAATGAATTTGTGTTGATTGAAGTTGTGGGGTTTGTGGTAATTTGTAACCAGAGCAATAGAAACTGAAAATACCACCTAAGTTCATAAATGCTTGAACTCTAACCAGTGTCCTTGTGGATTCACAGACTCCAGGTCAAGAACCCTTTCAGAGAGGTTAATTCCCTGCCAAGGATCTCAATTCCCTCATCGACAGCATAATGGCGGTTTGTCATAATGATGGATATGGTCTTGCTGGCTACTTGGTTTACTGATTTCACTCTCATTCACTGCCTTTGTCAATATAACTCAGGGGAATTGGGTAGTTAGTATTAGAGCTAAGAATGAGGAGACAAATTTCCCCCACTAACCTCCACTCTCACCTCAAAGTAGGAGACATGGACCTTATTAGCCAGGAGGCAGGGTAGGCTGGAAGGGCTTGCAGCTAAGTCAGAGTGCACTATAGCTAACTGGCTGGGGACCAGAAGTATGCATGGTGCCAGGATCTGAGCAATGGACCAGTCCTAGTGATGTACGATTGATCAGCTGGAGAACAAAGCATATATTACCCATGAAAAGCACATTCAATCATGTTGTGATACTGACTGCTATTCAGGGACCATATACAGTACCATTATCAATATAGTAAATGCTTTCCAAGATCCATAAAGGATTTCTGAAACCATGACTATTACCAAAGCTTTTTTCCTATGCACATATACCTGTTATAAAGTATAATTTATAAATTAGGCACAGTAAGACATCAACGGCAACAATAAAATAAAATAATTGTAGCAATACACTTTAATAAAAGTTATGTGAGAATAGTTTTTCTCTTAAAATATCTTGCTGTACATTTTCACCTTTACACTTAAAGAAAGCATTTTCTAGCTTCTCTTTGACTTATCCAAATTGCCAGCTTTGGCTATTCAAATTGCTACCCTTGTTTATAGGGGTCATTTTTAAGAAAAATAAGGGTTGTTTAAATACAGGCATTGTGATATTGTGACAGTTGACCTGCTAACTGAGATAGTTACAGATTATGAAACAAAATAAATTATAGTTATAGATTATGAAACAAATCAAAATGTGGAGGTGGAAAGAGGAAAGTCTGTGTGTTTGACATAATCACACTAAATTAAAATAATGAATTCAAGCTGAACCTGGTGGTTGATGCCTGTAATCTCAGTCGTTGGGAGATTGAGACAGGAGAGTGGTAGGTTAAAGGACAGCCTCAGCAAATAGTGAGACCCTCATTGATCTAGTGAGATCCTGTTTCAAAATAAAAGTGAAGCCGGACATGGTGGCACATGATTGCAATCTCAGTACTTGGGAGGCTGAGACAGAAGGATTGCAGGTTTATGGCCAGTCTCAGCAAGCAGTGAGACTCTCATCAACGTAACAAGATCCTGTTTCAAAATAAAGAATAAAAAATAGGGCTGAAGATGTATCTTTGAGGTAGAATGCCCCTGGGTTCAATTCCCAGTACTGCAAAAATAAATAAGAAAATAAATAAAATAAGGCTGAGGCTTTAGCTCAGAGGTAGAATGCCCTTGGGTTCAATTCTCAGTAACACACACACACACACACACACACACACACACGATTTATAGCGATTCCCAGCTCTGACACTGAAGTTATGATGTGGTTTTTACCCTCAAGGAGCACGTGGTGGTAGTGGAGGACAGAGATGAGAGGAATGTGTGCAAACATGTAGGTGAGAAAAGTTTTTCATCCATTTGCTCAGGGAGCCCTCAGGTTAGGGGGCTGCTTCAAGGGCTGCAAGTCAGCAAGGATCCAGAGAGCTTTGTGGGAAGACAGCTGCATAAGTGCGTCTGAGCCAGTTTAACCCCCTTCTTCAGGAATACAGGCAGGAAGTGGGAAGGCAAGCCAGAGAAACACAAAGCATTCTGGGACTTGCCACTGCATTTCATTAATCCTTTAGAGCTTTCCTTAAATAGGTCAAATCCCTCATATCACAGTCTGTGGGGTTCATCGATTTTTGTGGTACAGAATTTTGCTGCATTACTAAAAATCCATTTCCAATTTATAAGAGCTCAAGCTGAAACAGCTGTTATTCAGCCTTTTTTTATTGAACAAGAAAGTGAAGAAAAAGCTTCAGAACACAGATGAGAAATGGAGGAAATTGCATGAATTCTTCAAGCCATAAACTCTGCAAACAAATCCTTTTTGTATCTCCATTTTATAAGTGTTTGGGAGATGGTTTGCAATCTGAGGATTTGCTTGTTGATATTTTATTTGCCCAAGTATGTTTGATTTGTATGTTAAAGAGAGGGTTGAATGGATACTTTAAGCTCAAGATAAAAGGGCCATGGATAATTCCATTTTGTTCTTTTTCATAAAAAGTCACTCCATTAAATAGTTTGTTTTATTTGTTTGCGATACTAGAGATGAAACTAAAGGGTGCTTTGCTGTTGAGCTACATCCTTAGCCCTTTTTATTTATTATTTTGAGACAGGCCACAATTGTCCTGCCTCATCTTCCTGTGTAGTAGGGATTCTGGGCCTGTACCACCTCACAGGCAACTAAACTTAATTAGAATGGCCCTGCTTCACCCATGTGGAGAAGGGGGAATCTCAAGTGGTTTGAGAGTTTTCAATACAGAGAAATTTTCAAAAAGAGATTGAGTGAACGGTTGTATTCCAAGTGGCCCCAAACAGCAAAAATAGCTAAGCAAGTGGAGATCATCCCTCCCCACTTGACCAGAATCACTGTACTAGATGTGAATGTCTTTGAACATTCATCCCATTACTATAGGTTGGGTCTGAAATAGCCCCAAAGGCCCATGTGTTAAAGGATTGGTCACAAGCTTTTGGTGCTATTGGGAGGTGGTAGAACATCTCTGAAGTGACCCAGACTTTAACTCGTGGGCCTATGGGGGGCATTTCAGACCCAAACTATAGCACCTCATCATTGTGCTATCAACCTCATCATAGTCATTTGGTTTCTAGAACTGTGATAAAAGAATACCTGCCAGAAGTTATCTAGTATGTGGTATTTTAACAACCTAAGCTGACTCATGCAAGATCAGTCTCTTGGGCTGGTAGAGGCTGGTACTTATATCCCAGAAGAACTGGACACTCAGATACTTCTATTCAGGACCATGATATGGGGTGACAGGTTGCTTGTGGGCTGGTTTGTCAACTGCCACTTCAGAGAGTGAAAATCACCTTGCTTTCCAACATTAGCTAGTTTTCTAAGAGGTAATAATAACTGAGGCTATGATAATTAGGGAATGCATCAAACTGAATGCAGAGAAAACTGAGCTGGGAGTGGATTAAGCAAATCGATTTTTTCCTTTAACAAGAATTCCACAAATAGTCATTTTAAACTCGGCATAGCTGTTCTATTCCATCATTAGAGACTTGGGTTTTCTTGCTTTTTTTTTTTCCCTTCTCACACCATGAACTTGCTTGTGTCCTCCCTCATCGTTTATAAAATGCTTCTCTACCTCCAGCACCAAGCCCTTGTTTCTGCCAGAAGAAGAGAAAGATAATACTTAATCCCCATTGGCCAAGATTGTGTCTCTCTCTTGCCTGAAGGCAGGCATAAAAAATTTGGTACAAAAATAAATCATTTTACTGGTAAGAAAGAAGTGGAGAAAGATTGTAAGGCACTGAGCATTCTCTGACACAAAGAATTTACACAGTCAAAAATAGGCAAAAGAACAAACAGAATCAGATCAAAAGCCCATCTCACCTATGCAGACCTCGTTGTTATAAGGGGAAGATAAAGCACTTCAAAGCGATTGTGCAGGATAGGGGCTGCCATTGGGATGGGAGAAAACAGTCAGCCATAACCTTAAAATAACAAGGGCAAAGAATAGAACCAAGAAGGAGAATTCAGTCAGGGCTGAACAGTGCTTTCTAGAGCTAAGATATCTGCCTTTTTTAAGACTGTTTATTTAACAAAACAGAGTAGATATTCATTCTTGAGAAACAAATTAACTGCCTACATGAACTCAAAGAAAAATATCAACATGTAGCATGAACATACAAAGATATGAAAACCATGAGCAAAAGCTGGTCCTGACTAAAGATCTAATGTGAGAAGCTTGAATGTTTCAGAGGAGAGAAAAGAAAAACTTGGATCTGTAGATTAAAAGGTTTATTGACTGAATTCCAGGTAAGATGGGTTTCCGTGGAAAATCCTGAGTTCCAAGAAAAGAAAATCTTAACTCTTACAAAAACAAGATTTTGGCAAAAGTAGGTACTTATAAGAAAAATGTCTTTATGTTGCACTACTGGAAGACCAAGGAGAGTGGATTAACTTCACCAAACTTCAGAGAGGAAGGATGGCCATATCCTGCCTGTCATGAGGGAGAGGTAGAGGTTATTTGCAGGATTCTAAGAGGGCAGCATACATTAATATCTGAGGAATATATTCAAGAAAATATACTAAACAGATCTACTCACTCTTAAAATTATGTGAAACTAGAAATTATGTAGATTGGATTTTAAAAAATATTTATTGGAGCATAGTAGTCATACATCTTAATGGAGTACAAGATGGTAGATTGGATTCAATGTAGTAATTGAAAGTAACTGTAAGGGTTAGAGCATAGCTCAGTAGTAGTGTTTGTCTGGCATGTGCAAAAACCTGGGTTTTATTCTTTGAACAGTTAAAAAGAAAAAAGGAAAGGAAAAAAAGAAAGAAATAAAGATAAATATAAAAAATTTTTCAGAAACTTCTGTTGATCATTTAAAGGGAAATATAGTGAAAAATTCACTACTACTTTGAAACATTTCCCAATCAACTTAAATTGTCCTCAACTTAATCCATGGAACCATTTGTTTATACATGCAGATAAGAATGCTGGGAAATTATTAAGACAAACATACAAAGAAATAACAAAGTCTGTGATGACTGAAAGAAATATATGGGAAAACCCACTGAATTTAATGTTGGTAAACGATAAAAGAAAAGTGAGGCAAAAATGTGGGCTTTGTTATAAGTTTAACCACTAATAAGACCTGGCTGTTTAGAGATGGTAGTTGGGTGAAGAGAGGGTAATGTTGAAGGGCAGAAAAATGTAGGGGCTTGGTGGATGCTGGTGACCCTGGGTGGAAGTTTTAGAGGTCCTACCTGGGAGCTTCCAGATATCTAAGAGTGGTGTTGAGAAGTTCTTTTAGAACTCTGGGTTTGAAAAGCTAAATTAAAGATTAATGGAGAGAAAACAAGGTGAATGTTTAGAGAAAGTCCTAGTTGAGAAGTCACAAAGGGTGTGTTATAATTGGTAATCCAAGTTTATGACATTGACATTGCTGGTCAGGGTCTTCTATTGCAGGGGTTTAGGGTTAGTGCACTCTATTCAAGTTCTAGGTTATTGTGAGAGATTCCTTTATCTAAAAGACAAAAAGGTGAACATAAGAGTCAAACAGAAAAGGATTATGATTTTCCAGAGAAGAAAATAAAACCTAAAAGGAACACTAGTATCAAGTTTGAGGATGAAAAAAGGGAGAATTATTCAGAAATAATCCAACTTGGGGCTCTGTTGTCCAGAAGGGATGTGGATGAGTGAGGCCAAAGAGAAGTTTTTATGTTGAGCATTCAGAGAAGCAGGTACTCTAATAATCCAACTTGGGGCTCTGTTGTCCAGAAGGGATGTGGATGAGTGAGGCCAAAGAGAAGCTTTTATGTTGAGCATTCAAAGAAGCAGGTACCCTGGCACCCATCACCTCACCTGTACACTAAGTTACCAGGGTTACCTGCACATCAAAACATCTGTAGCACTGACTTGCTTATGTCCTGTTGGGTCAAGACCTTTCCAAAAGCTAGCACAAATTAGTTTTGCCTTGTATTATCAATTAATAAAAATGAACTTGTCTAAGTCTTGATTAGTTAGTATATTACTCCCCTCTGGATATGGAACTCTGCCTTTGAAACACACCTTACTCCCTGTGAGGTGGTGCTCTACCTCTGAGCATCTATCCCAGCCTACTTGTTAGCTGGGGAGCTGATCTTCCCCAGTGCAATTATATTTTACTAGCATGTCTTCTCTATATTGTTTATTTATTATTTTAACAATTTTTGACTGATTACATACTAAATGTTGGACAGTCATTGGAATACATGATAAGGATTTTGAAGTGGGTGAGGAAAGGTCCCTGTTTCCAAATAATTCACTTTCTGGTAGTGAAAAGAAGACAGCAAAATGAGATGAGTACAAGCAATGTGGGAAGTACCACGGTGACAGATGACAGCATGTGAGGACAGAGTGATCACACTTTATATGGCTGAGGGGAGGAAAGTGGGTACTTGGAGAACCTGCTGGTCCATGTCCTTCGATGGACAGGAACTATCTATATTGCAGGGAAGAGAGGAGGACATTTCAATATAGTGTACAACATGGCTCCAAGAAGAGAAGTAAGATATCACATATGGTGGAAGGCAGTATTTAGTATTGGCTAAAAGCAGAATATATAGGAGAAGTAATAATAGTAGATAAGATAGAAAAACCCATGCATTAACCCAGAGATGACAGATGGTCAAAATAGTGCACATAAACCACTGCATCTCCTCCTGAAGTCCAGGACAGACAACATTAAATGACCACAGAACTCTTTCCTGCTGAGTCCATTATCAGTCTAAAAACTCTCAGGAACATACAGCCCCAGGCAGCCACTATTAATTGGTCACACTTGGCACATAAAACAAAACTTATTTACCATAGTAAAACTTATTTAGCATCTCTAAGCAATGAGGTTGGCACTATAGGTTGAAAGTGGCATAGACACATCTCTGTCTTCATTGCATTAAGTCCAAAGCCACTAAACCCAAATACCCAATCATATGTAGATGTGAAGGTCATCAATCTATCTGCGTTCTTCCACCTCCTGCTCTGCTGTGTATCTCAGGAGAAGTACCTTGGGTATTATTACCTTCTGGCTTTCAGATAGGTTTGGCCAAGGACAGAGCAAACAGGTAGAAGAAAGGTAGGTGCTTTGAATCCCTTGTTCCCCCTGTGTCATTTCTAGAAGTAGTTAAGTCCCCTTGATGGACCTAGGTTCTTCTAAACAAGCACTTATTCTGTGGACTCAGCTTACCCTAGAAGGACCTATTGTACTTCCAGCTTCTGGTGAGTGGCCCAGATTCAGATCCAGCAATATCACCTTGTCTCTTTGTCCTTACAGCTGTAGAGGGATGAACCTCTGGTTTAGGCAACAATCCCATTAGTTTGGGTTTTCAGGTCTTTCTGTGTAATTCTGTGTAATTCATGAAATTACACGTGTTTGTTTGAAATACCTATATGACTTAATTTTTCTGGTTAAACTTCACAATTTATACTTTGCTATTTTTGTCCAGTCCAGATTCACTTTTATTTTATTTATTTATTTATTTATTTTAATTTTTTATTGGTACACTGTATTCATACATCATAATGGGATAAAAAAAAAACTTTTGTAGACATACATGCACACATCACCCAATTAGCCCCCACCCGATCCCCACCCCGTTCCCTCCCCATCCCTCCTTCCCATGCTTGGCTTAGTGGTTGACATCTAGTATTATAGCAATTTATCCCAAACTAACAATGATAATCTCACATAACAGTTTCATTTGTCTGATATTAAGCTTTTGATGACTTAAAGACAACATTTCAATATTTCTTTTTGCTTTCTTTCTTACCAGAGAATATTTTTTGATGAAACTATCATACATTTATTTATTTATTTTTCAGAAAAAAAATCTATCCTAATGTGGAATATGGACTCTAGATACCCAAAACAATCTTGAAAAAGAACAAAGCTAGAAGATGTATATTTTCTGATTTCAAACCATATAAAGCTACAATAATTGAAACAGTGTAGTACTGTTATAGAGGCAGATATATAAACCATTGAGTTAAATAAAAGCCTAGAGACAAAATTCTTCCATATATTGTCAAGTTTTTTTGACAAGGTTTCCACAGACATTTGGTGGAGGAAATAATAATCTTTTAACTAAATATTGTTGAAAAATAATAATTACATGAAAAAGAATAAAATTGGACCCTTACCTAACACCATATACAAATATTAACTCAAAATAGATAAAATACCTAAATATAAATCTTAAGACTATAACCTTTTAGAAGAAAATATGGGTCATTAAACCTCACAACATTGAAATTGGCAGTGATTTCTTGGATATGATTTTAATGGCACAGGCAACAGAAGGGTAAACAAACTCCCTAAAAATTAAAAAAAAATTGTATATCCAAAGACAATGTAAACAGAGTTAAAAGTTACTGATAGAATGGGATAAAATATTTCCAAATGCTATATCTGAAGGTATATTAATATTCGAACAAGAAATCCTAAAAATTAACAACAATAAAGGCAAACAATATACCATTTAGAGATAGGTAAAAGACTAACATAAGTAATGAATCTCCACAGATAACCAATCTTAATTGTCTGTTGGATGGAAACTCTTGTTTCTCTGGTTTTGGTGTGTGTTACCTATTTCTTCTTTGTAGTTAATCTCTTTGAGTATTTTCTCTAGCGCTGGTTTTGAAGACATAAATTCCTTCAGTTTCTGTTTGTCATGGAAGCTTCTTATTTCCCCATCTAATTTGATAGAAAGTTTTGCTGGGTAGGAAATTTTTGGCTGGAAGTTGTTTTCTTTCAGAGTTTGGCATATGTTACTCCAAGCCCTTCTGGCTCTCATGACTTGGTTTGGGAAGTCTGGAGTGATTCTAATTGGTTTGCCTCTGAATGTCACTTGGCCCTTTGTTTTTGTTGCCTTTAAGATTCTCTGCTTGGCTTCCACATTGGTCATTTTGACAATTATGTGGCGTGGGGATCCTCTTCTCCGATCCTGTCTAAAGGGGGTTCTATAAGTTTCCTGGACCTGTGTATCAACCTCTTGCTCTATGTTTGGAAAATTTTCTGCTATTACTTCCTTGAAGAGATTGTTGATCGCTTTGGTTTCACCTTCTTTTCCTTCCTCTATTCCAATTATTCTTAGGTTAGCTTTCTTAAAATGGGCCCATATTTCTTCAATGTCAGATTCCTGCTGTTGGATTTTTTTTCTAGATTAGAAACAATGCGTTCATTTTTGGAGTGATCAACTTCTAGGAGTGAGATTCTATTCTCCATGTGGTCTAATCAGTTGTTTGTACTTTGAATTATGGACTTTACTTCATTAATTGCATCCTTTATCTCTTTTTGGCTCTCTCTGAATTCTTTTCGAAACACCTCTATTATTTCTACAGTTATTTTCCTGATTTGATCTAGAAATCTCTGAATTTCTGTTTTATCGGGTTCTGATGTTGTGGGGTTGTGGGCATTCATTGCTCCATTGTTAATCCTCTTTGCCATGATTTCAGAAGTTTGTGCCTTCTCTGGGTTCTTCCCTTTGGTCACTAAGACTTCACTTAAGGTGTTCTGGATCTCGAGTCTGTGGTATCTTATACCCCACTACTCCTTTACTGGATTGTATTGCAGAGTCTCAGACCCAGGGAGTCAATAGAGGCTGCTTTAGACCATGGAGTGTGCCAGATTGCGCGTTCTCCTATGGTGTGATATCTCTGCCACCGCCACTCCCCCACTGGGTCAAGTCCCTGGGAATGCTGTACTGGGATTTCTTCTCTAGGGGCCGCAATTTGACTCACTGTTGTTGAGTGCGCTGATGGAGCTGTAGTGGACTCGGTGAATTCGCTGCTGCTGCCGCCAGTGGCAATATGGCGCCGCTGTCATGCCCTCGGCCGTGAGGCTGGTGTATTTCTTCTCTGGTTTTGTTCTCCACTCTGAGTCCCTGCAGGGTGTGCTGAGCCTGGCCCCTGGGAGCTTTAGATGCTCCCTGCGCCAAAAAATCTGCCAAATCCCACCCGGTTGTTCTGCAGTGGCTTACCTTGGCTTGCTGTCCACCGCTTCTCTCTGGAGCCTGGTGCACTGTTGAGTGCGTTGGTCTGGTACCATCCGGTGAACTCGCCTCTGCCGCTGGCAGTAAGGCACTGCTGCTGCATCCTCAGGTGTGAGGCCGGCGTATCTACTCTGTGGCTCTGAGCTCTGTTCTGAGTCCCCCTCCTCTTTGGGGCCTGGTGCTGCAAGGAAAGATGGCGCCTGCCGCTCCACGCTGCGGCTCTAGCTGCAGCACTGTGATCTGGTTTCTTTCTGTGTCTTGTTTTTCCAGCCCTCTTTTTCTCTGTCCCTTGTAATTACATTTTTTGTTTCTCTGCTGATGGTTTTTTCTGACTATGAAAGGTGCTGATTTTGTAGTAATAGAGATTGGTTGTTGTTAGCGGGGCTCGTAAGCCCCGCTTTTCTCTGTCGCCATCTTCCTGGAAGTCCCCCTAAATCTCACTTTTATTTTATACCCAGTAGTAGATGACACTCCATCATGCTTCAATGCTGAGTTTATTGAGCAGCTGATGTCATTCATTTGGTAGTAGGGAACTGGGTTAAGATGGAGGCTGGTCTCTGGAAAAACAGACTCATCCAGCCCTGATTATTATTTCAGGTAGTGACTGTGCTACAAAGCCCCCAAAACTGTGTCTCAGTGCTGTAATCCCACAGTATGACTTCTTCATGAAGACAGAACACTGTCATGTTCCACCACTTGCCCAGACATGTATATTTTAAGGCAGGCTCTAAATTAGCAAAAAGAGCTGGCAAAAACCTAGACTTTACTGCAGAAAGGAATTATTATTCCTCTCTTTGATGCTTATTCATAACTCTTTGAGGAAATAATAAAAGAGTAGGGACCATGATACCCACAAGAATTGAAAACAGTTGTTTTCTCCACCTTCAGCCACCTATTCCATCACAGCTGCAAAGCCTTGGAGAAACAGGCAAGGAGGAGGGATGCCTTTGCCCATCTTCAGATCCACCTGTAGACTTTTATTCTAGCTGAGCCCGCAGAAAGGGAGTTGACCTTCTTCCTGGACCCTCTTTTATTCTGGGTCTCCTTTCACTTGAGGGCTAATAACTTAGTGGGTTCTGGGGCTAAGTAATAGAAAGGTGGCTTCTAAAAAAAGATTCTTATTATTATCTAAACGGATTAAAGGCTTGCATTTTAGGCAACATGTTTTCTGAGAACACATTGTTCCTACCTCTCCATTTCCTCTCAGAGCTATGATTTTCTACATAAAAATATGGTAAGTTCATTGTAGAAATAGCATTTTTCACTTAATCAAACCTTCCTTTTTTATACTCATTTTGTTAACTTCCTCTGGGATTTAGAGTCACTTGTGAGAATTTGAATCTGTCAGGAGCAGTTTGCACCAGGCTTTGTGGCATTATTAGCAAAGAGTTTTCTCTTCTGTTCCTTTTCCTGCTGAGTAGGCATTAAAGGCTTGACCTGAATCATCTGTCACTTTGAAAATGTACTTAAGTGTGGGTTTCTCAAATTTGGAGGGAAAACAGGAAGAAAAAATAAAAATCAGAATGATTTCCTGTGGTACTATAAATAAGTGAACCTGTATCAAGTGAATAATTTTTATTTCTTTCTTGACTAAGGAATCCAGCTGATTTTCTATGTCATTTAATGACTTAATTGTCTTAATGACTCCAGGGGATCTCCATAGCTCTGCATCATATTAACTCATAGGATTTGTGTCTCTTGCTGTGCTTCTATTATAAGAGCTGGCTGTCTTTTTGAATAGATGCTAGATTGTTCTTTCTTTTATGTTGTTGCTTTATAAAGGTGTTAAAAATGCCACTCTAAAAAACAGGACTGGCAAATTGTTTAGTTAAATTGTGCGTGGCAGATGCCTATGAAGTCTTCACACCCATTACAGTTTCCCTGTAATGTGCCATCATCCTGAATAGATTACACTTTAGATATGTGGAGTGTTTATCCAAAATGATGCAGCAACTTTATGTGGTCTGCTTGGAAACTTCTGCCTCTCCAACATCCCGCAGCACCTCACGGAGTAGGATCAAGTGCTTCATGCACACTGATTTTGTTACCTCTTCGTTTCCACATGCAAGGCAGACAGGAAGTATAAGACGGACCTAACCAATGGGAGACGTAAACTCTATCCGGGTCTAAATGTTGGATTAGTGCTAGAGAACAATTTACTTCTGGCCATTCCATTTTGTGTGGAAGGATGTTAAGTTTGGTTGAGAGGAAATTTAATATTTAAGAAGCAAAACTCTAAAATCCAAGGATTAAAGGACTTTTTGCAGAACATACAGGGACACATAAATGCTGTCATCTGAGCAGCTGGGAGATGCAGAGCTTCTAATGATGTCACTACTCTTCTTTTAGGTTTTGTGTTGAAGAACTTTCTGAGGATGAAGACAAACCTGATAATAATCCCTTGTCCCAGAGAAAACCCCATCAATGCATTTCATTGGGGCTTGAGCTATTAGAGATAGAGAGCCTTTCAAGATCCCACAGTATTCACAAAGGGATTTGTTATTCTTAACTACATTCAAAATAAATGCCAGACTACTGTGTAATATACCCTCTTGGGCAACTCAAACTTCTAGCTCTCAATTCACTCTTCAAGACACACCTTAATTCAGCTGGGCATGGTGGTGCACGCTTGTAATCCCCGCGGTTGGGAGGCTGAGACAGGAGTATCGCATGGGTTTGAAGCCAGCCTCACATACTTAGTGAGGCTCTCAGCAACTTAGTGAGACCCTGTTTCTAAATAAAAATATAAAAAAGGTCTGGGTGTATAGCCCAGAGGTATAAAGCCTCTGGGTTCCACCCCTAGTACCACCAAAATAAATAAATAAATAAATAAATAAATAAATAAATAAATAAATATAAAATAAAATTAACCACTTAAGAGCATGTGATTTAGTATATTTGCAACACCTATATATGATGTATGGAAGAAGATAGGAAAGTTAATTTGAAAATCTTATTTAAGTGTGACCCAGCAGAAAAGAAACCATAACTAGAGATAACATTCCCCACAATCCATTCTATGTTATGTCCTTCAGTTAAGACATAACATAGGCATCCTGTCCCTGCAAGATATTTTCTTCCACCTGGGATAAAAACTGAATAGTTATCATACAAAATTATCAATCTAATCAATCTATACACTACTACTATGGCTTTCAGATGCCTGCGTCTGGTGTGTACCCCTAATAGTTTTTGTGTTAGAGGTGTGTTTCCCAGGATGAAGGCATTAGGAACTGATTGGAACTTCATGCAGTGGGGACAACTGAGTGAGTGTTCTTCAGAAGAGATTAAGCTAGTTCTCATGTGACCCTTGGTAGTTATCATGAGAGTGATTTTATAAAAGCCTGAGCCTGGCCAAAACCACCTCACTGCTTTCCTTTTTCAAGATGAGCACATTTGAACCTACTTGTCTTCTTGTAGCTGCTATCTGCCATGAAGTCCTCACCACAGTCCACACCATGTGGCTTGGACAGTCAACCTTCAAAACTAAGAGCCAAAAAAAACAAACCAACCTCTTTTCTTTACAAAATCATTCTGTCATGTGTATTTCATTATAGTAACAAAAAGCTGACTAATATAACTTCCTAAATTTATATAATGCACCTTATGTGACCAGTGAATCCTACCATTGTCAATGCATTTTCTTACTTTCTTTGGTCTACAAAATTTCTGTATTTGTTAGAAGCAATAGAAAGTGGGACAAACATGACAGTGTTTAGGTATTTGGAAATTGGTGCTATTAGAAGTAGCTCAAAAGCAAACTGAAGTATAAAGTTAAGATTAATTATAGCCAAGGGGAATGGCTGTGCTTTTAGGAGAGGAGGTACCCTGGGTAGTCAATTGGCTTCTAGGAAGATGGTTGTTCCCTAGGGTATAATAACTATTGGAATCTCAGTTTAGTTAATAATGCCAGATATTTGGACACTTTGCCATAGGGATAGCAAAGTACAACCTGGCAAAAAGGCTTTTGGGCTCATGCATCACCTCTTTTTTGCCACTTTGACCATTCTCTGGAATCCCATCAAGCAAGTAATTGAATAGCTGGAGGTGGATCCTTACCAGCAACCACAGAAGAGTATATCTCACCCATTCTGTGAGCAATCCCACTGGGAACAGAGTCTGACACTATTAAACCATTCTAGAAGGATAATGTCCATCCTGTTTTCCAAAATGTTTTGTCCCGATTTATCCTCTTGTGCTCCTTATATCTCTGGCTACTTGAATCAGTACATACTTATGTCTGGCCACCTCTCATGTCAGGAAATCCAGTGAGTGAAATATACAGCATGAAATTCTGCTTGTTGAGAGAATGTTCCTCTGTCACCATTTTTTCAACTGGTGCTGAGAAGCCATGCAGGGTCCTTCATTCTCTCCTAATCAGCTGTTAAAAATTCTCCTAATCAGCTATTAAATTTTAGGGAGAAATTCTTCCTAAAAATAAAAGCAAAGGTTAAAAAATGTAGTAATGTGGGATTCTCTGGAGATGGGTCCTCTAGGTTTGTTGGATGGTAGAAGGCAGAAAGTGTATGCAAGATGAATTTGATAATTCCGGGCTAGCATGGCAGCTCGGGTTACAAAGCTCCCTACTGTACCAGCTAGTGATACTTCAGGATGCTAACAGAAGATAACCCCACTGATGGTGGTTTTTGCTCATAGGGTTTGACATTTCATTTGTAGAAAGAAGTCCGAAGGGATATAGATGCCGGTACTGGTTCAGCAGCCCAGGGAATCAAGACAAGCACCAATCTCTAAGATTTTTCTGTTTGATCTTATTATGTTTCCTTCAGCTTCAGACAGGAGGAAGCAGAGAAAGATGAGAAAATAGAGGAAATGAAAGGAAAATCTTCACCAGATACCTCCAGAGACCTCAGCTTGGGTCTCATTGGCCAGAACTCCAATGTATGGTACCCCAAAACCTAGTTGCAAAAGTGTGCGAGTATTTTGCAGTGTACTTCCTCCTGTCCTAGGGATGGTTCAGAGTAGGAGTTTGGGTGTGGGCATTTGCTTTGCAGTCACAAGAGCCTAATTCCAAGTGAAGACTTGTTTATCCAAGGGGAAGTAATTGCTGATAATGACATCATGGGGCCTCTCATTCTCCACTGGGACTTGGCACAGGCTGCGGACAGCAGCCCACTCTGCTGCAGATACTTGGTCCTCCATTGGTTCTGCCAGTTTGGAAGGGCTGACTGATCCAGTTGCTCCAGAGCTACATCACTTGAGAAGTCTTTTCTTCCAGGAACTAGTTAAAACTGGAAGCAATTTGGACAAACTGTAAATGAATCAGAGTGGACCACTCAAATATTATGAAATGGGTTGCTGTTTCCTCCAAAGCCCAAATGTGTCTTTATCTCAGTGGTAGAGACTTCTAGGTTGAGCATGCTGCTCTTTATGTGGGAGGGTAGCCTGATGTGCCCAGACCTGACCCTCGTGCTTTGTCAAGGTGATCCCTTGTTTATGGCATTCATATCCCGCCTTCTGGCATGCTGATGTTTTCCCAGCCATTTAGTGTGCCCGGTGCTTCCTATGTGGCAAGTCACGACTATAACAGGATGATGGGTTGTTAAGTTGTTCTTCCTACTCAGTGGAGCTAGCAGGAGAGTCATTGTGGGTACTGAGGATATATATTGCAAATATCTATATAAAATATATATTATATATTATACATACATAGACGTATAATACTTGCAATAGTCTATACTTATATATATATTTGTATATATATACTTGCAATAGTGTATAATATATATTACACACACACACACACACACATATATGTATATATATATATATATATATAATTTATATTTATGAGAAACAGAAACTTGGAACTAAAAAGCTAGGAGAAGAATCATAGGCGGAAACATGATTGGCATTTTGACAATTGCAAAGGGAATACTTCAATTATTAAAAAAATCTTCATAATACCCCTACTCTGAACAATGGATATCAGTGATTGTCCAGGTCCCCAGGAATTGGCAATTCTTTTACAGTCTTATTGAGACATATTTCACACATCATAAAATTTACCGACTTCAAGTGTATGACCCTATGATTTTAAGTGGATTTACCAAGTCGGGCGACCATCACCATAAAATAGTTTTAGTACATTTTCTTCAGCGCAATAAGGTCTCTCCTGCACACAGGTAAAAGAGATCCTACTGGAGAGGTAAAAAGATGATGAAACAGACTGAGAACATTTTAAGATGTCTGCATTATATTTTGTTGTTATCAATGAATGATCCGAATTTACTTGACCATGAATAAAACTTGAAAGGGTTAATGATTTGTGATCATACAAAGATATAATGAACAGCATAGGCTGTAAATATTTGTGTACATTTATCAACATACTCTTAGGACACATTTATAAAAGACGAATTAGCGGGCATTCATGTTTTTATGTAAAGAGCCTTCAGAAAGGTTTAAATAGCAGAAGTCTAAAAGAAGATTAAAAACACTGAAAGGACCTCTCCTAATTCTGCTGTTGGCAAACATGTTGTCAGAGAAATTATTTCTGGTGACAGCTGACACAGACTGTGAGAGCGAAGGTGCAGCTCTGTCCCCACAGGCCCTCAGGTGTCCCTAGGCAGTTCCGGCAGCTTCTCTCTGTGCCTCGGCCTCTGCTGCGAGGAAATCAATTCTCTGAAAGCTGTCTGCTAAAGTTGAAAACCTGACTGCTCCTAAAATGTCAAAACCAAAGACGACACAGTGATCTAAGATCGGAGCCGGAGTGGGCAACTGTGATATCCTCAGTTTTTAAAAAATATGTATACTTTTATTGGTATGTTATAGTTTCACATCATAATGTTAGGTCATAATGATGCTGGCATCCATGCACACGGCACTTGGTCGGCTTTCCTGGGGGCTCCCTCCTCATCCCCCCTTTCCCATACAGGATACTGAGACCAACATTGGTATTCTCACATATGCACTTAGTGTCAATAGAAATGATTCCTTCATCGATCATCCCTCTCCACCTTCCTTCCCCCTGGACTACCACCCTGGCTCCACTGGAGCATCTTCTCCATTATCTAAAGTTCTCACTTATATCCCAATTACTTCCCAGCTTCTGCATATGAAAGAAAATATACCTCCTGTGTTTTAAAGAGGCTCCATCCTCCCATATTCCATACCCTCTGATTGGTCACCTTAGTTGCTTCACTATAGGGCCCTTTCTATAGCTCGACCTCTTCCTGTTGCCCCTTTCCTCCCAGTTATTGCTGATTAGGGGAAGCATCAAACGCAGGAGGTACATAAACAAATGTGTCAAAGTTAATCACCAAACAAGCATGGGATCGAGGGAGGGGGAGGGAATGGGATGGGGGCTGGATGAGGGCTAATTGGATGATGTATGCTTGTTTATCCTCTCAAGTCTTATATTCCAATGTGATATATGATTACAATGCACCAAATTAAAAAAAAAAAAGAAAATATATGAGCCTTCACTTTCTGTGCCTGGCTGATCTCAGATAACATAATGTTGCCCAGGGTCCATCTGTGTGTGTGTGTATGTGTGTGTTTGTGTGTGTGTGTGTGTGTGTGTGTGTGTGTGTATAATATTCTATTTTTTAGAAAACTGGCCCCATAGGAACTCTAACCAGAGCTGCTTTAAGAGTGCCAGGGACACACTTGGGGCAAATGGAAGCGCTTTAGGGTGTAGGTGATCCTCCGTCAAGTGTGTGAGGTGGGCATTCACCCCTGTCAGTGCACTCATTTTAATAAAGATGACTAAGCACACGTCAAGCCTGGTCTCCTCTTGTCTCAGCCTCCCAAGTACCGTGATTGCAGACATGCACCACCATGCCCAGCCAAGGTGATCCCTTTTAAGAAAACAAAGAAAAAATGAGCTCCATTACCCAGTAACAAAAATATAAAAGACGAGACCCAGGGGAAGACTTTTCCTGGGTCATGTGAAAAGAGAAGGATGGATTGATTTTCAGTGGAAAGAACAATTTTGGAAAGGGAAACATAGAGAGAGCAAATTGTGTTTAAAACAAGGAGGGATGAGGCTTCACCAAGGACTTCACAGCTTTTTCTCTGCCAAAGGTCTCATTAGTGGGAGACAAGGACTCAGAGAAGGTTGCTGGGGAGGCGTAAGACCCGGCCATGCAGAGCATGGATGAGAACCTACAAGTCTTCTGTAGAATACAGCCCAAAAGAAGTAAGGCGAGGAAGGACCTTAACAAATACCATCTATGGATGGTGGGGCACACCTGTAATCCCAGGACTTGGGAGGCTGAGACAGGAGGATTGCAGGTTTGAGGCCAGCCTTTGCAACTTAGAGAGACGCTTAGCAATCTAGGCAGACCCTGTTTCAAAAACAAACAAACAAAAAAAATCTAAAAAGGAATGGGGGCGTAGTGGGGAGGTAGAATGTCCCTGGGTTCAATCTTTAGTCACACACACACACACACACACACACACACACACACACCTCACACACACAGATAACCACATTATTGCAAAGTAGGACCAATAATGGACTAAGATTTGGAGAAAATCAAGAAATTGGAAGCATGTAAGAAGAGAAAAAAATTGAGGACAAGTTTACTCTTATTTTTCTCATAACTTTTTATAGAAACACTGTGAGTATAAACGAATCAATTCTAGTGAAAAATAATCATATTGCTATCATAGAGATAACATCTATCCTTGTAGTATATTTGATATGATGCAAAGGCCAAATCTACCAATTAAGGAAAATATATAATTTCCACAAAGACAAGACAAGGGAGTTAGACAACAGGAAACTTTTTGAATGACTCATATAATTTGAAAATCAGAAATAAAATGTTCATTAATTTCCAAATAATTTCACTTTTATTAGTTGCAAAGTAATGTATCAGTCTCTTCTGAATATAAAAATCTCATATTTTTCCAATTCTCTCAACTTTTACTGGTGAAACTTAAATGAGGAGTTTCCCTCAAAAGATATACTTTTGCTGAATTGTTAGTATAAAATGGCAAGTACATTCTTTATCTGAACCATGGAAATGAGTAACTGCTGAACTTAAATTAACTACCAACTGATGAGAAAAAAAATGTAGGGCTGCCATTTTAATTGAAGAAAATGAAAATCTACTCAATACTAAATTTTGAAAAGCCTATCTCTGGGACCAGGAATGTCAGACCCAAGGACAATTTGCTGATGGTGGTGTGGGAGCTCCATACAGGGCAGAAAAAGTTTTCATTAGATATGTTTTGTATATGAGAAATTCTGACCTCCTGCTTCCTTGGAAGAAACATTTAGGACATTGGAAAACACTGCTTGGCATTGGGATTGGGGCCTGCCAAGGGGTGAAGCCGATGCCAGGATCAGCGAGGATGGGATTGGAGCCTGACATGAGGCAAGGCTGGTGCTGGGGCTAGCAAGGCCAGGATCAAGTGTCTGCTGAGGGATGAGGCCGGTGCTGGGGCCAACGAGGCTGGGATTGGAGCATGCCCTGAGGCAAGGCCGGTGCTGGGCCTCTGAGGCCGGGATCGGAGACTGCCGAAGGGTAAGCCTGGTGTCAGGACCAGCGAGGCTGGGATAAGAGCCTGCAGTGAGGTTAGGCTGGTGCCGGGGCCAGGGAGGCCGAGATCGGAGCCTGCTGAGGGGTGAGGATGGTGTTGGGGTCAGGGAAGCCAGGATTGGAGCCTGCCATGAGGCAAGGCTGGTGCTGGGGCCAGCAAGGCTGGGATCAGAGCCTGCCATGAAATAAGGCCTGTGTTGGGGCCTCTGAGGCCGGGATCAGAGCCTGCCGAGGGGTTAGGCAGGTGCCCGGGCCAGGGAGGCTGGGATTGGGGCCTGTCATGAGGCAAGGTCTGTACTGGGGCCTCCGAGGCCAGGATCAAAGTCTGCCGAGGGGGCAGGCCTGTGTCGGGCCCAGCAAGGCCGGATTGGAACCTACCATGAGGTAGGTCCATTGCTGGGGCCTCGGAGGCTGGGATTGGGGCCTGCCTAGTGGTAAGGCCAGTGCTGGGGCCAGTGAGGCTGGGATAGAAGTCTGGCATGAGGCAAGGCCGGTGCTGGAGCCTCGGAGGCCAGGGTCAGAGCCTGCCGAGGGGTGAGGCCGGTGCTGGAGCCAAGGAGTCCGGGAACAGAGCCTGCTAAGCAGAGAAGCTGGTTCTGGGGTCAGCAAGGCCAGGATCGATGCTTGCCATTTGGTGAGGCCATAGCTGGAGCCAGCGAGACTGGGATAGGAGCTAGCCTAAAGGCAAGGCCAGTGCTGTGGCCTCCGTGGCCAGGATCAGAGCCTGCCATGAGGCAAGGCTGGTGCTGGAACCAGCGAGATAGGGATCAGAGTCTACTGGGTGGCCAGGCCAGTGCCGGGGCCTTCAAGAGTGGGCTAAGAAATTGCAATGCGGTGTACACAGAGAAATATCACAGAAAATAAAAAAGTCAGATGCTCTCCCTAATATGTAAAAACTAGGAAGCAATGGTAATAGGAGGGAAACTAGTGGAAGAAAGGGCCCTATGGAGGAGCAATTAAGGTGACCAAACAGAGGGGATGGGATGTGGGAAGATGGAATCTCTTTAAAACACATGATGTATGTAAACAAATATATCGATGTTAAACACTAACTCAAGTATGGGATTGAGGGAGGGGGAGTGTGTGGGATGGGGATTGGATAAAGGCCAATCGGATGATGTGTACTTGGATATCCTCACACGTCTTTTATTCCATTGTGATGTTTGACTACAATGCATCAATAAAAATATATTAAAAAAAGAGTAATTTCCTCGGATTGTTGGCTGTTCTTGAGTAGCTTAAACAAAAGAGATGCCTACTGAGACAGTAGTGAAGGCCCCATGAAGGGCTCAAAGATGAGAACAGCCAGTATCATCTTGTGAAAATGGGACTGATGTCATCTTCCCATGCCTCCTCTTACCCATCCCTCATGAAAGTCTCACTACTTGCTGAGGATCACTACTTGTGATCCTCCTGTCTCAGCTTCCCAAGTACTGGGCGTGTGTGTGTGTGTGTGTGTGTGTGTGTGTATTACTGTGGACATTCTACTTCCTTGCTACACCCCATCCCTTTTTTTTTTTTTTTTTTGTTTTGAAACAGAGTTTCACTAGATGGCCAAGAATTTCACTATTTGCTGAGGCTGACCTTGAACTTGTGATCTTCCTGTGTCAGCCAACCTGGGATTACAGGCATGCAGCACCACATGCAGCTCCTCCTATCCAATTTAAAAACATTTGAAATCCTTATCAGATAGCTTAACTTCAAGTTCCATGGAACTTTAACTTGATTTGTCAAAATTAAACTAAAAATCTTAACACCAGTCTGTATATTATTATTATTATTATTATTATTATTATTATTATTATTTATTGTTATTATTATTATTATGTTTGCTGGGAACTAGTGGAACCTTCTCGAACCTTGGTTCTGTCTTGCCTTTTTTCACTTTCCCCATATTCTCCTAACCTGTTTGCTCTGGATTGCATTTTCTGAAGTGATTATACAGCTTTCTTAGGAAAAAAATATCTATGGCCGGGCGTGATGGCTTACACTTGTAATCCCAGCATTTGCGAGGCTGAAATAGGAGGATCACAGATCTCAGACAACTTCAGCTATTTAGTGAGGCCCTTTGCAACTCAATTAGACCTTGTTTCAAAATAAAGAATAAAAAATAGTGCTAGGGGTATAGCTCAGAGGTTGCATACCCCTGGGTTCCATCTCCAGTACTGCAAAAAATAATTATGTAATATTAACATGATGAATTTAATATGTCTTATATGTTTTCAAAGGCATATTCCTTGGAAAAGCCTTTCTGTCCTAAACACCCTTTCTTTTATTAAAGATACCAGTTTTCTTTTGTGACATTGAGATATTTGAATAGCATTAATAATGTGTGGCCCTTAGAGGTATGGGAAATGATCAAATCACAATCCACACTGGGTACGGTGGTCATGCTCATAATCTCAGCACTTGGGAAGCCAAAACAAGAGGATTGCAGGCTTGAGCCCAGCCTTAGAAACTTAGAGACACTCTCAGCAACCTAGCAAGACCCTGTTTAAAAACAAACAAAAAATTAGCCAGGTGTAATGGCTCAGTTTCTAATTCCAGTCCTTGGGGGAGGCTGAGGCAGGAGGATCACAGGTTTGAAGCTAATCTCAGCAACTTAGTAAGGATCTCAGCAACTTAGTGAGACCCTGTTTCAAAAGAAATAAAATAAAATAGGGCTGAGGGTATAACTCAGAGGTATAATGCCTCTGGAATCAATGCTTAGTATCTAAGGAAAGAAAGGAAGAAGGAAAGAGAGAAGGAAAGAAAGAAGGAAAGAAGGAGAAAGAAGGAAAGGAAGAAAAGAAGGAAGGAAGAAAAAAATCACAATTTACCATGTGATTTCAAATTAGTTTTCTGAAACTTGAGGGAACTCTTCACAACTTATACTCATGCCAACATTTCACAAGCTAGTATCTTAAACATTTCTCATTCTCTCAGCAATTCAGAGCTTCAAGATCAGCATCAATGCTGATTTTATGAAGATGCTGACAATGTTTGAGGGGACCCCTGGGTGTCTGCCTTAAAATCACAGCTGATAAGATAAGCATACATTCCTCTGGCTGAACCCCAGAATTCTTTGAGGGAAAACTACAACAAAGCCAACAACAACAGAAAACTTATCTGAGCTGCTAATTGTATATCCTGGGACTCCAGATAACAGTTTGATTGTGAGAAATTGCCAAAGTTGTGTCTACCAATATTAGCTTTATCCTGACCTAACTTGCTGAAGACAAGTATAAATGAATTCAATATGACAGGCGCAACCCTCTCTTAACTCTATGGTCATAAAAGACTGTATACAATAAATCTACCATGGAGTAGATGTGTGTACTTTGATTTTAAAATAAAAATGTGATGACTTTATTTTCCTTGGCTCCTGCCAAACTTGAAGCATTCTATCTTGTCATAAGGTCATGGCTAGCTTTTCTGGAGAGGAAGCCAGAATGTCTCCTCCATTGCCTAGGAGAGCTAAACCAAGAAGTAGCACAAACTATGTCCTTACAGATCTTCATTTCTGGTATGAGGTTACAGGAAAATGAACCTTGGTATTCAAGAAATCCCTTTGGGTATCAATAATCCTGAGATGTAGTTGTGCAAAAACATGCGGCCTGCTCTTTGGTCACACATTGTCTCTAGTCGGGTTCCATTTGCCTACTGGCTCTTTAAGAATTCTGATTTGCACAAAGATTTGGGAACAGGTTGGGAACCATTTCATAGCTATAGTTTATCAGTTTACTCCCATGAATCAAGGGAATGTAAACTAATCCCCCCCCCTTCAGAGGGAGAATCCATCTAGTTCAAGGTTCTTATGTCCATGAATGCTTTCCAAATGTCAACACCATGCCAGGTGTTCTGCATCTGTTTGCCCACTTATTGTCATCAATACTGCAGCTTAAAAGTGATGTTTTTGTACATTTTGTGCTATTATAGTAAACAGAGTACCTGAGACTGTGTAAATTACAAGAATCAGAAAGTTTATTTTTCATATTTCTGGAGGCGGGAACTTGTAAGGGTGATTGGCATCTCATAAAGGCCATTTTACTGCATCTTCCCAAGAGGGAGGAAGAAGAGAATAGGAGAGAGGAAAGAAACAGAGAGTTTTGGGGCCAAACTCCCTCTTCTCTAGCAAATTATTTCCCTCACTATGGCCACGAATCTATTTACTCAGCTCTCACCAGGCCCTACCTCCCAGTTGCATTGGGGAGTAACTTTCCTACACGTTGTTTTGGGGGGACACATTCCAACCATAGCATATAGGTTTCTGACAAATTAGCTCATGGAGGAAAATCATTAAGAACAATTTTGAGCTAATAATCATTTTTATTGGAAATGAATTTAAATATATAAATAATGTTTCAGGAAAGTTTTAAGAATAATGAAAGTCTACTTTTAATAAAATAAGTGGGAGGAAGAGGAAGAGGAGGCAAAGAAGGAGAAGGAAGAGGAGGAGGAGGAGGAGAAGAAGAAGAAGAAGAAGAAGAAGAAGAAGAAGAAGAAGAAGAAGAAGAAGGAGAATTACATATATGTTTTGTCCTAAATTCCATCGTTTGTGCCAGCTTTGAGACAATGGAAAGTCAAATTATGGGAGTTATTTCACCCATTAGCTTCATTATACCACAGAATTTCCCATGAATCCAGACAGAGAATCTCAGACATTTCTACCCAATGTACTTGGTGATCCCATTAAAGCACAGATAACAATCTAGGGGCTTGAGGTAGGGGTCTGAGTTTGCAGGTTAAGTTGGCACTGGTCCTGG
This sequence comes from Muscardinus avellanarius, assembly GCF_963383645.1. Taxonomy (NCBI): domain Eukaryota; kingdom Metazoa; phylum Chordata; class Mammalia; order Rodentia; family Gliridae; genus Muscardinus; species Muscardinus avellanarius. The sequence goes on along the minus strand of NC_137801.1, from coordinate 80,476,980 downwards.
GAGAGTACACTAAGTGACAGGGAGCCAGACAGCAGGCTTAATTGACCCACAAGATATGAGGGGCAGCTATTCCACATCTGTGAGATGTCAGGAACAGTTGCTTGCAAAAAACTGAGTGAGCCCACCCAGAAAACTAACTAGAACAGAACTAGGGAGAGATGAAACAGGTACAGAGGAACAAAATCCACAGGAACCCTAACTCTGCAGTGCTGACCTCCATTGGCCAGGATGCTAAGAGTGAGAATCTCCTTCCACTTTCTGTCCTGAACCCCTCTCTGGATTCCTCCTATTCCCTGATGGCTTGTTTGTCAAATAAGCCTTGTCTAGGAGAGAGCTCTTCCGTGTCCTGAGCCTCCTGGTAGTTCTTTCTGTCCTCAGCTTCCTGGTAATTGTGGACCACAGGATGGATGAGAGTTGTAGAGGAACAGAGAGGTCTACAGCATCCCCAGCATCCTCCTTTCCTGGTCAGACACACTCTCAGTCCAGATTAATACGTGAGCTCCAACTGAGGTTCTGTGCAGATCCCAACAGCAGATGGTTTCAATGCCAAAACCACTCCATGGGGTACCCTAGAGAGTTGTACCATTTATATGGCATTCTCTCCATGAAGCCTTGCTTCGCAGATTTGCAGGTTATTTACTAAACTTTATTCATGAGGCAGGAACATCCCACTAATGGCATTCAATAAATGAAGTCCAGTCCTCCTGACAGATAGGCCTACAGTCTTTTCCCCCTATTTGTTTAGTTGACAAGAAGCTCATACCAGGGGTGATCTCCTGTGAAGAAAGAAAGTACCTGGACCCAGGCCAGCACCTTCAATTCCCTCCTGCCTCAACACAGGCACAGCTGTTCAAAGTGTTCACTTACTTTTGTCTCACTCTAGGCTACTGTTATCAGTGGTTTGCAGAAAGTTGGCAAAGCTCACAGGACTCATATAAGTAGAGGAGCCAGGGTGGTTCTGAGCAGTAGACCTCAGAGCTTGTGCTTCTCACCACACCAATGGACTCCTTCAAAATCTGCAATAACCACAGAGCCCCTCTCTGCTCGTTCCTTCTGGGTTCTATGGGGCTCATCTGTATGGGTAGCCACTGGACTTTCTCAACCTATAGTGTCTTGAAAACTTGAGCCAGTGGGAACCAGTGGAGATGGGAGAGAAGGGGAGGAAGCTGAGGCATTTAATGGTCCTATTCTCTTCCTCCAGGGTCACATCAGTCTGGGTCATGATCCTGGACAAGGTCACAGCTTCTCTAGGGTGGTTTGTCTATTAGTTGTCATCTCTTTTTTCAACAATCCATCCCATCTTTCTCTTGCCCCTTATATCCCAGAGGTGCCCCAGTTACTGTAAGATCCCTCATGATCCCTAACACCATGCCCACACATTTACAAATGATCACTGTTTTAAACTTCTTTCAATGATGTAATTTGAGGGTAACGTCTGTATTCTGCTTGGAGTCCCCAGTCTGCACAAAGTCTACACATCTGTGAATCCCAAGTGCTCATTAAGATATCTTTTCAATTAACTTCATTGAAACCAAGTGAAATGGCTATGTGTGATACCAAAGAAATATCTTAGTGTTCCAAATCTCTCTACCATAGTAGGCTAAACTCTCACATGTTGAAAGTTCTTCTTTTTAATAAAAAAGTCATCTGTGCCCTATAAAACACATGGATCTCATTGCCTGGGATGTCATAGGCAATGACATTCAAGATATTTTGAGCCTTTCCTTCCTCTCAGCTCCCCTGAGACGTAGATTAAAACTGTCATCTTCAATTAACAGAGAATCCAGCTCCATAAAAAAGCGTGACTTTCTCAAGGTCACTTACAAGTTGATGACCATAGCAGCATTTCAAGCTTTTGCTTCCTGAATTTCCCATCAATTTCTCAGACTTCTGCCGAAACCGTGTGGCATATCCATTTTCTGCCTGGTACAATTAGCTTATAGAATGCACTAGATGGAAAACAGGAGCGATGACTATAATTCAGTTTCTATCCCTCTTTATTGAGGGATTGAAAACAGATTGAGAAAGCCCTAACTCTGAGTTTATTGTGTGTGCAGATGCTGTTGGAAATCAGTGGCCAATTAGACTCTTTAGGCAGGTTTTGCCTTTCCCTCGCGTTAGCTTCTCTCTTCTCACCATAATTAAAGATGTTCTATGGCCTTGGAATAGCGGCATGCAGTGTTGCAATGTACCCATTCATAAGCACCAAATTTTCTACTTATAAATGGCTTTGTTTACTGATTGGATCTTAACTATGTCCATTTGATTTTGCTAAAACCTGAGTGATGATTTCTTGGGATTGCTTGTGGTTTGTTCATATTTTTTTCAGAAGGTAGAAACTCTGCTCTACTCTGATTCTTAAAATTTGTGCTGCTGCTGGCCCCTCTTACATGTCTTAGTGGATCACCACAGGCCATTTATTTGCATGCCCCTTCAGCTAGTGTTCCAGTTTGTAGCCTTCTTCTTGTTCTGGTCTGTTGTCGAGTGTTGGATGGTGGAGAGTAAGCTGTCACACTGAAGAGTTTCCATGATAACTGTAGTCTCCAATTGTGACAGCAACTGATGTCATCTGCTTCTATCATCCAGAAATAATAAAACACTTAACCAAGCATTATTAGACTTCAGCCAAAGAATTAAATTGCAAATAAACTTACAAAATGCTGCAGTCCCTTCTCTTAACTCCATTAATGGTGGATGGGAGGAGAGAGAAGGGCTGATACTTGTCTCTTAACCTCCACTTGACTGAGGGGTTGTAATTTCCTTTATGGATAGACTGTCCAGAAAAATTGTAAGCAAGAATGCTATTTCTGCCTGATCTAAATTTTCCCATTTTGGGCTATGCAGAAGTTTAAGTATGTGATTTTATGGTGAACACCCATGTTATGAGCTGACTTTTGCTCCCCTAAAATTTATGTTACAGTCCTAATCCTCAGAAAGACAGGATATGACTACATTTAGAGACAGGCTCTTTTCAGAGATTACGGTTAAATGGGGCCATTAGAGTGCGCCCTAATCTGATATGTAGAAGAGGAAAATAAGACAGAGTCATGCATAGAGAAAGATCATGTGAGCACTCAGGGGAAAGATGGTCATCTACCAGCCATGGAGAAAGACCTCAGAAGAAACCAACCCTGTAGACACTGTGATCTTTGACTTCCAGTTTCCAGAACACCGAGACAATAAATTTCTATTCTTTAAGTTCCTCAGGCTGTGGGACTTTGTTATGTCAGTCCTGAGAAACCATATAATAAGATGTATCCATCATGGAGACTCTACCATTAATGTGTCATCATCCTGGTTTTGTTATGTGCCTACTCACCCACTCATCCTCTGTCATACATCATTCTGTCTATATTTGTCTTTTGGAAGGGATTTAGTTTGCTGTTCCTGTGATCTTCTTTGTTAATCTGTTTGCACTAGACATTTAATAGGTTCTCATTATTGATAGCAATGATTACCAAGCATTTCTGCTCCCAAGGGATTGTGTGACTGAGAAAGAAATACTAAATATGTGAATGAAGGCAGAGACTTTTCCCTTCTCAAATGGAGAGAGTGGGTAAAAATTCTAATGATATGTAGCCCATGGATGTCTCCTTTACATTTCCTATAGAACCTGTTGTCCTTACCACCTCTGTGGGCCTTTTTCAACCATTCAGTGTTTCTGCACTTTAAATTTCACCTGCTACTTGTTTGCAAATACATAGGAAAGCACAAGTCTAAAACTTACTATCTGTTTCCTGTTTACTTAAGATCATTTTCCTACTCAATTCCTAATAGGTCCTTAAGAAATATGTGTTGACGAAGCACTGAACACAAGCATTTCGTTTTATCTTTTGTAGGAGCCAATGTCTGATGCTTTTGTTAGCTCCTGATAGTCCATATTTCAGAAGCCATGTCATGAGCCAGTGGCAAATTTAAAATTATCTATGAGGTTCACATTTTGTTTCCTTTGAACAAAATTGCCCTAGGGTGAAAATAGTTATTTATTAAGCAAATTATTTTGATGGGTCCTTGAGGGACTGAGACATGAATTTCAATATGTCATGCTGAGTAAAAGAACCCTCATAAAAGAAAAGGCCACAGAGTAAGATCTGCAAAGAGGGGAAAAACAGCAGGGCTAGAGAGATACAAAATATTGACAGAAATAGCAGAAGTTTGCTAAGAGTAGGGATGTGTGATGTTTGATTCCTTGTTTTCAAATTAGGAGACATGAACCATCTTTGTATTTCTAGAGTTTCAGTGAGGTCTTTTCAGAGGCTTCCAAGAAAGATCAAAGGTTAGTTTCAGCTCTCTCAAGGGTAGAGATGCAAAGCCATAGGTTATGAAGCAATAGATTGGAAGCTTCATCAGAAGCAGAAAATCCAAGTCAGAAGTCAAAGAACAAGAACAGCCTCCAGAAAATGATGAATTCTTGAGAAGACAAGCTCATGGAGAATTCGGGAGATGGGAATGTTGGGGCTTATAAACCTTACCAAAAAAAAAAAAGGGGCCACTCTGATGTCATTTCCTAGACAGTGGAGGATCTACCAAGGGACACAGATAATTCCAGGCCAGTATGAAAATTGCAAAGATTCAGCAAAGTTGAAATAATTTTATGATGAATATCCATATGCCCTATACTTCAATTTTACCACTAATACCATTTTACAATATTTTAAAAGCCTGCATCTATTTAGCTATTGAATCCTAAATCGATTCACCCTTCTTCCCTTCCTTTCATCTTTCTTTTCTTTTCTTTCCCTCACTTTTCTTTCTTCCTTGTTGTGGTACTGGGGCTTTGTGAACCCAGGGGCATTCTTTTACCTCTGAGCTATACCTTCAGTCCAATTTGAGGTATGATAGAAAAAATAAAATGTTAGGTAGAAAGGAGAAGAACTGGGAAGGAAAAGGAAAATAGAGTTTTACATTTTTATTTAATTTTTATTTTTTGTGGTACTAGGGATTGAACCAGGGGTAATCTACCTCCAAGCTACATCCTCAGCCCTATTTTTCATTCTTTATTTTGAAACAGGGTCTCACTAAGTTGCAAAAGGCTTCACTAAATAGCTGAGGTTGGCCACAAATCTACAACCCTCCAGTCTCAGCCTCCCAAGTACTGAGATTATAAGTGTGTGCCACCAGGCCCAGAAAAAATAGAGTTTTAAAATCTAGAAACTCCATGATCCTTAACTCACCTTACAGGGCCTTCTCTTTCATAAGAAAAAGCCCTTAATCGGCCATACTTTTAATCAAAATGGTCTATGTTCACATTTGAATTTCCTGGGATGCTTGACAAGCACAAGATCCCCAGTGGAAATTCCACCTTTTGTGGAGATCAGGCATCACCTGGCACTCACCAATCAAATGGTAAGAACCTGAGGATTCAAAGAAAGGAGACTGGTCACCCCATTCCTCCCATCCCTCCTAACCACTCCCTCTTGAAATAATCTATAAAGAAAGGACTATAAGAACCCCAAGTGCTCTCTCCCTCTTGAAATAGCCCATGGTGTTCTCCTTTGAATGTGTACACCCTGCTTTCCTAAATAAACCTTAAACCTCTGTCTTTGTCTCTGACTGGAACATGCTAAAATTATTTTCTGCCACAGAAGCCAAGAACCCTACTAGTCCTGAGTTTCTGAGGTGAGGACGAACACATCTCACCCCTTGACACTTTTTATGCTTCTGTTTTGAAACAGGGTCCTATTTAATTGCTGAGAGTCTCACTACATTACCAAGACTATCCTCGAAACTGTGATACCATCTCAGCTTCTTAAGTATTGAGATCAAAGGCATGTACCACCAGGCTACCACAGCTAATCCCATCCTTTTTTGGATGGACTTCAAATAAAATTCCATATGCTAGGATATGTCCCTTTAAATACTGTAGTATGCCTATTGAAGGGAATCAAGGTATGCCACCTCCAAATACATCACTTTGGTAGAACAGTTATTTTGAGCCAAAGGTAGTTGAAAAGTCAACAGATCCAGGATGAGTTTTGTTGCTTTCCCTTTTCTATTTAAAAGCAGGGCATATGTATGCCTTTGTGAATAAAGTCTTCTCTCTCTCTCTCTCTCTCTCTCTCTCTCTCTCTCTCTCTCTCTCTCTCTCTCTCTCTCTCTCTCTCATACCAGGAAGGGAAGAGTAACTCTTAACACTGGAGACAGAGTTGGCACCAAGTTTTGCGCTGAGTTTGCCTAAAGCCTGGCACGGTGGTTCATGTCTGTAATTCTGTCATGGGAGAAGTCTTGATTTAGGTGACAGAAAAGAATTTTAGCACAAGCCAGTCAGTCATATAGAGACAGCAAGAAATAATACTCAAGGGAGAATGTGGGCCGGCACAAAAGGAAGAGACACTTTGGGGCCCCTTAGTTCTTCTTTTAAGGGAGACTTTCATGAGGGGTGGGTAGGAGGAGGTACATTAGGGGGACATTAGTTAGTAGTCACAAGATAATTCAAGGTGTTTGGGTTATCCTCAGGGTTCTGATGGGACCTTTATTGTCTGTCTTCTCAATGGGTTTTTCTCTTGTCTAAAGTAATCAAGAAGAGCTAACAGTGCCCAAGGAGATGACTCTTTTGTGTGATCTCCATCCTCTTACCAACAGATATCTCTCCTGCTAGATGATTCCTAAGTTAGATATTAACAGTTCAAGGTTATTTTGGAAGTGAGTTTGCAGTATGGCGTCTGGCCACCTTTTTGGATCCTTTTCGTAGTCTCTGTTGTCTGATCAATAGGTACCCCTTTGAGGATAGTCAGCAGTGCTCATGGTAGTTATCAAAGACTTGTGAATTCCCCAGAAACCTGGGACTAACAGGCCTGGATTGGGAGTATAGGTATTGAAAAATTTTTCCAAAGTCTTTCATTTAAAGTAAGTTACATTTTGCTTATTCTTTCTTTATGTCTTCTTTCTATTTTTTTCTATCCTACCTCAATCACAGTACTTGGGAGGTGAAGATAAGGAGGATTTCAGATTCAAGGGTGGTAGACTCTATTTCAAAACAAGCAAGCAAGCAAAAAAACAAACAAACAAACAAACAAAAATATATAGGACTGGACATGTAGCTCAGAGGTATAACATCCCTGGGTTAATCCCCAGCACCACTTAAAAAATGACTTTGTATAAACAAACCTTATTAAAATAACCCTTATCTTCAATTAGTCTTCCCTAAATGTTTCCTAGTCAACTTTCCCATGATTTCTTACCCAAATGCCCTTGGCACACTTGCATAATTCCAGTACTTTAGAGGCTAAGACAAGAGGATCACAGGTTTGAAGACAGCCTCAATAAGTATTGAGACTCATCAACCTAGCAAGACCCTTTTTCAAATATGGGGCTGGGGGTATAGCTCTGAGGTGTCATGCCCCTGGGTTCAATCCCTAGTACCATAAATAAATAAATAAATAAATAAATAAATAAATAAATACTAAAGTGGTCTATAATCTCCTGACTCTAAGCACTTCTTTTAATTTCTCTTATTTTCTGCTCACTCCTGTGAAATATTAATAAGATATATATCTCATGTAAAACATTAAGAACATTTGTATTCATTTTATCCTCCTACTGTCTTTTGTCAATTACATTTACAGGTACCCAGAAAGTGAATGAAACAGGGTGAAAGGGCTTTTTTTTTCATGATAACATCATTACTTCATTCACTATAATGTAAAATGTATATACAGTAATAACACAGATTTTACAAAAGTGTGCAACTGTATAACCCTAAGACTTGTGCATAGGGGCAAGTGGTGTACAACTGTGATCCCAACTACTGAGGAGACCGAGGCAGAAGGATCATAAGTTCAAGTCTAGCCTGGGCAACTTAGCAAGATCTCATCTCAAAAATTAAAAAGAAAAGAAAACAACAGCAAACAACAACAAAACAGAAATCTATTACAGTAGTTCCTCTTTTCCCATAGTTTCACTTTGTACAGTTTTAGTTACATGTGGCCAACTGTGGTTTGAAACTACTAAATGGAAAATTCCACAAGTCAAAAAGCATAACGTGTAATTAGTCAAAAAGCATAAGGTTTAAATTGTGCATGGTTGGAGCTAAGGCACAAATCTTTCTCTAGTGTATTCATGCTGTAGACACATTATCCATTCATTCGTCATTTCATAGCTTTCTCAGATATCAAATTCGCTGTCACAATATCATGAAACTTGTGTTCCAGAGATTTTTGTTTTATTTAATATTGTTCTCAAAGCACAAAGTAGTGGTTAAGTAGTAGTGTAGGTTATTCTATCTCACTACTAGTTATTACTGATCTCTTACTTTGCCTGATACATAAACATTAATGTGTGTGGGTAGAAAAAAGCATAGTATCTAGAGGCTTTTATACTTTCCCTGGTTCCAGCACCCACCAGAAGTCTTTGAGCCTATCTCCTGAGGATAGGAAAAGGAATACTGAGTTATCTTTTGATTCTAAGAGTTTCATTGAAAACAACAAAATGCAGTCAATTTTATACTTTGCATTTAACAAAAAGTATCAAGTCTTTATTAAATTTAACACTTCACTTGAAGAAATAATATGGCTCAAAAAATAATCTTGTAAATTGGCTCCTGAACAGTTGGTAAGTGATTCTTTATCTTTTGTGCCTTTATATAAAGTAGCCAAGCTTTATTCCTATAAGCTGCAGATTCTAACAGAAAACAAATTCACACATACTTATTAATTTTCCTTAATTCTCAATGCCACTTGCTAATCACTTAAAAACCATTTTCTCTCAACATGAAGCCAATGCTGGCAATAGAAATCCATGGTACATCTCCACTGGAATTGTGTGTATTGCATCCAGTCTCTGCTAAGAGGCTTCCACCAAGTCAACTAATAATCACAGTGCTTGGGCACCCAGTGCAGAGGTGCAGATCAGAGTCTCAGGAAAGAAGGAGGAAGAAGTGTTGGTTAGGAGTTAAAGTAAAATGGGGGAATGAGTGAGCCAGAAAACAGAGAGGGAGGTTGCTTATCAGTCTGCAGCTCACAGCAGCAGCAGGCATGACAGCCATGCAGTAGATATCTGATCTGGGTGGGAGGGAACTTCCATTCTGTGAAGGGGGTACTGGCCCCTGCTGGGCATAGTCTCCTTTTGAGAGAATAGATGTATGTACTCATCATCTAAGAAGGGGGTTGCTATGGTTGGAATGTGGTTTGCCTTCCTCCAAGTTCATGATGAGATTTGATTGCCAGTATAGGGAATTTGGGATGTGGGACCTTTAAGAAAGATTAGTTTTTCTCACAAGACTGGATTAGTTCTCTTGAGGATGTATTGTTCTCAGGAGAACAGATCATTGCTCCCTCCCTCTCTTTCAACACACACTCACTTCTTCCTTTCTACTATGAAGCCCTCAGAAGAAGCCATGCTTTTGGACTCCCAGGACCCTAAAGCATAGCAAACCTGTCTTATGTATAAGTTATCTTGTCTCAGGTATTCACTATAGCAGCTGAAAATGGAGTAAGACAAAAGCACAGTAGATACAGTTAATGACCATGTTAGTGAGCCTCTGTAGAATTAATGTAGAAAGCAGGGTACGATTTTCTTTATTGAACTCTCCAAGTTAGAGTTCAAGAAGGAAACCATGCAGTATACTTAAGCCACATTAAAGGTATGTTGGTTGCTGAATTATGAAGGATTTCCAACATTCCTTTTTCAATAAGAAAACATTACTTGAATGCCTCTCCTGTGCCAGGTTTGGAACAATTTTTTTTCTAAGTTGTTAAATAGAAAACAGGCAATGAAGAAGGCAGAACCAATAATTAGAAGGATTCTTCAGTGTTCTCAGAAGGAACATTAGACTAGAGATGACGTTCAGTACCTAACACAGGTAGAAGACCAACCCCACTTATCAGTGAATCCTATGTGGGGTGTGAGAGAAAGAGAGGAGTCAATGGTACTTCGTTGTTTTGATACCAAGCAATTAGAAGAAGGGAAAGTGTATTTATTAAGATAGAAAAGAGTCTCTGAGAAGACTGGAGGAAGAAGATGGCAAGCTCAATCTTGGTTATATTAACTTTTAGATCTCTTAAATATCTAAGTAGAGATGTCAACAAAGCATTTGAATGTACAAAAATAGAACCAAAGATGAAGAATCAATTTAGTAGCTGTTAATATTTAGATAAGAATTAAAGGTATGAGGCTATATACAACCCCACAAAGAGTTACATAACTTTTTATTAAAAGTTATATTTTTAATGGTGATTATTTGAAATATCTGCTAAGTAGGTCCTGGGGAAATAGGCAGAACATACTACCTTAAAATATCATAGCCCAATGAATTATAAAGATAGAATTTATAACTGGGCTCCTGAAAGGGTACAAAAACATGTGGAAGACTAGAGCTTGGAAATACTTAATTTTAATGACACACAGAAATTATCTTATCTGTGACCATAGCTCGGATGTGTGTGAGAGTGCCTAAAATATTATAGATGTTTGCTATAATTTGGATATAAGAGATCCCCTGGAAAGCTCATGTATCAGTAATGCCAACACGTTCAGAGGTGAAATAATTAATCATGGTGGTTCTGATCTCAACAGTGGACACGTCCATTGATAGAATAATAATGTGAATGGATTTGTTAGGTGATAATGTAGGCAGGTGGGACATAGCTGAAGGAAGTGGGTCATAGAGGGTGTGGTCTTGGGAACTGAGACCTCTCTTTCTCTCTCTCTTTTACTCTTGCTCTCCCTCTCTTGCTCTCTCATTCTGTTTCTCCTTCTCCTTCTCCTTCTCCTTCTCCTTCTCCTTCTCCTTCTCCTTCTCCTTCTCCTTCTCCTTCTCCTTCTCCTTCTCCTTCTCCTTCTTCTTCTTCTTCTTCTTCTTCTTCTTCTTCTTCTTCTTCTTCTTCTTCTTCTTCTTCTTCTTCTCTCCATGTTGTGAGAGCAGCACCCTTCTGTGCACCCTGCTGCTCACCTCTACCTCTCTGTTAATGCCTGGGAGCCAGCCCTATGGACTAAAACCTGTGGAACATGAGCTCAAGTAAACTTTTCTTCCTCTGGATTGTTGTGCACTTTTGTCACAGCATTGGAAAGCTGGTTAAAACAATGCCCGTTCGATGTCTAACAAACAGCGAATGAATGGATGGGAGACAGCTTGGTGGGAAGGCAGTCACATGTCCTAAGGATTGTGCTGGGTCGATTAGTGGTACTATAATTATAGCATTTGGGTGTGTCTGTGGGTCTTTTCATACACTGACGTTGGCTGTTTTTCCTGGCTATTTCTGACCATTCCCTTGGATATGGCTCCTTAACATTCTTAGTAACAGCAGTGTGGATATACCTTATCTCTGATGGATCTGACCTTTTTTTTTTTTTTTGTAATGGGGGTTCATTGACAAGTGCTCAGGGATGATTAGGCTGAGAAAGGGAGCGGTTCATAAGTCTGAGAGCCCTTGAGGAAGCCCAGAGAAAAGGTGGCACGATAAAGTCTTACTTCTCTGGCCACATCCTTCTATTTTGCAGCAGAATTTCTCAGTGAAGAATATCAGTGAGCTGAAGCATGCTGCTAATTTGCCAGATCAACTTAACCTCTAGAGAGAAAAGCAGAAAAAGCATTCCTATTAACTTCAGTATTGGAGTAATTTGAATCTCTCTTCTAAGACATCTTGTGTCTCTCTCTATTTTTTTTTTATTTTTTGGTTAATTACTGTGAAAGCCTTATTTTCACTTTAAATTAAGCCCTGAGATGCTTTTTAGTCCAACTGAGCTGCTTCCAAAGTGCGATTTTCATGGGAAGGAATTAGGAATCTTTCTTCATAGAAGAAAAATATACATCTTGAGTGCTGTTGCTTTGCCGTTGAATTTAGAGAGGGTGACTCACTGCTGGCCAGTCCACATTTGTGGAGGAATCTCTTCTCGCTTATAGCCCTGCTGCCAAGGAGAAAGGAAAGATGCTCATCCTGCACTGCCATGGCTAACCACGGCTCCTCTTGAAAGCTGCCATCTTTCTTCTCCAACATGAACTGAGCACTGACCAGGAAATTCTCTCAGCTGAGATTGTTCGTAGGTGCAATGTTTGCAGGGGAAGATTTCCTGCAGGCAGCAGAGAAATGGCTCATGCTTGGGAAGTGCTGCAGCCTGAGCATTTTAGCAAGGTTCACACTGAGTACTACAAAGTAAAAGACCAGCAATATTAGCAATCTTTTATTCTAAGAGTAAAAGAGATTGAGGGAGCTTCAGAAGTTCACCAGATAACACGTTGCTAGTGTTGGGATGGGACTGGACGATGCGCTCATCATCATGGTAGTTGGTGCTTATTGCTGAGTCGGACATTTTACTTGTTTTGTGATTTCAACTGGACTGGAAGCCTTTAGAAGTCAGAATGTTTTCATTGTGCTCCTACTAGGACTTTAGTCCTCTGCACCAAAGCCAAGCCAAGCCAAGCAGCTAACTGTGAGCCTTTCTTGTGCACCAGGCCTTGGGCAGGTATCCTGGCCTTTGTTCTGTGCACAACATTGCATTCAGGTGCTTTGTTTTCTTATGGAAGCTCTACAGTTTTTTAATTACTCTTTCTCCTCTAGACAGTGATTCCTAAGAAAAGGAAGCATGGCCTTTTGTCTACCATCTTGCCTCTTCTCCTAGTTGACCTTAGGGCACTTAGCAAGGCGTGTACTCTCCAGAGTGTCTTATTCACTGCATTCTCTTACTTTTCCTGGATCCATGTTATTGTCTAGCGTGGGGTTAACAAGAATGAGAGAACGAAAGATGGAGCACACTGAAGACCAGCTGTTTGTTTACCCATGTTTAACATCTTTCCTGTAAGATCTTCAAAGAGCAGAGATAATCTTTCTTCTCTTTGAATACCCACCCACCAAAATAATACATGCTACAAGGTCTATTTTTCTTTTTCTTTCTTTCTTTTTTTTTGGTATGAATGCATCACAAAATAATCCACTTACATTTTCTCTCTTTTTTCTGTTTATTCAATGTTGATTGTTTTTCTTTTCCGTTCTGATATTTTTTCCTCTTCATTGTGATTGCTGAAAACCAGTATCCTATTCAAGAAATATCAAAGAGTACAGTCAAAGCAAATGATCAAACATGAATTCAGGACTGATGGCTTTAGTTGGGACACATTTCATGAACAGCCAACAAAATTTCTTTAGCGATTTAAATATTTTCTCCTATTATCATAAATTGTGATATTTCTTAGTAGACATGCACCTAGGCAACTGGTGCTCACATGAATGCAAAACTTGTCTTTATAATTATCATTATAATTACATATTACTGGGTCATAGTGATTGATGAAGTGCATGAGAGGACCAGAAACAATGCCTTTTAATAGCAGAGAATAAAGCTGCTCAACTTTTCTTATAGAAAAGTCCTTATGAATGATTTGAATAGAATTTTACCAATAAACAAAGCTGAGATTCTAGCTTGAGGCTTACTTTAAAATTCAATGCGCTACAATGGGCGCTCATTGTGTAGCCTTTGTGTGCACAATAGGTACTGAAGATGCAAAGTCAATAAAACAGACACTGAGAATAAAACCCTCAGGATTCCTGGACCTTGGACTTTTCAAGATCATTTATTAATGGAACTGCATAAAACAGGACTGAACACAGATCTTTTGGAAACACAGCCAGGGCAAAGATACTCTCTTGGTCCTTTTGGTCTGCTATAACAAAATACCATGCACCAGTAAATTACAAACAACAGAAACTTATTTCTTACAGTTCTGGAGATTGGAAGTTCAAGATTATGGTGACATTTAGAACGTTTAGTGCCTACGTCTCTCTTACTTAGGTCTTATGTCCCTCTTCATGGGTGCTATGTCCTCATGTAGTGGCAGAGGTGGTGAGATATTTTTCAATTTTCTCTTGTAGGGGCACTAATGTCATCCATAAGGGCTCTGCCCACATTACCTAATTACCTCTGGATGTCATCATGTTGATAATTAGGATTTCAACATATGAATTAGGCATAAACATTCATGGCATAGCCAGCGATTATATGCAAACAAAAGATCCATCTCCAGTTTCCTTCTGATATCCAGCTTTGAGGGAGCTGGGAGATAAGCCTCTAGGGATTGGGTTTTATAAGTGTCCTATAAGAACACTGGGAAAGGAAATCAACATTTATTGTGAATGTACTTTTAGAAAGTCAAGCAGCTCACAATGCTAGTGATGAAGGTCACATATTCTTGGGCTCCTGTGCCAGAGGTTTAATTCAGGAGGTATAGGAAGGTGGCCTAGGAACATGCATTATACTGGGGGTAGCCTGAGGGTTACACTATACAAAACATTTGGCAGATACTCTCAAATACCTTGGCAGAGACCCTACAAGAGATGAGAGGGGCATATATGAGGCAAAGGGCTGTTATTATCTGTTACAGGACTCTGGGAAGCATGGCTGGAAATGACAAAATGTATTTTTTTAATGATAAACTATAAATATTTGGTCTCAGACTTCTGGATCTTGCAACATAAGGAACTGTACCCTGAGAATCCTCATGGTTCAAAATGCCTGTATATACTAGGCAAAATACCACTAATTCCTACTCACAAATCTCTCTGCCATAGGATCCTGACACAGTTGCCCTTTCTTGTAAGTGTCCCTAAGGCCTCCTTGGGAACCATAAGTTCACTTCTATACCTAGTCCTTAGTCTCAAAACTCTCCTGCACGGCTCTCAGTTACTCTTCAATCTTCCCACTCAGGTTTGATGCAAAAACATCAACTTTACCCTCTCAGAATTCAGACAAAGAGGGCTTTCAAATGTATATGTGTCTCCTTCAGATGACAACAGTATTAATATGAGGATTTACCAAATAAACCCCTAGAAAAAGATCCAGAATATGCCGCCCTAAAATATGCCGTTTTGGCGTAAGGGATATTTCAAGCTGAAGGCGAGTCAGAACCAGCAAACACAGGAAAAGGTCTGTGCCCTCCCCTTGCCTGCCTAAAAGCAGGGCATAAATTTCCCTTTGTGAAGGTGGCATATATTATTTGCTTCTCCTATACCAGATGAGGAGAGCAACTCTTATCACCACAGACAGAGAACCAGCAAGAATGAATTAGTATTGCATTTGCATGAACAAACATTTCTGAGCCGACCTGTTATCCTTTAGTTTCCTCCAGATACTTTCTATTCATGTTCCCATAGTTTAATGTCCCAAGAAGCTCAAACCCTTTTTTCTTTTGTCACCTCTCCACAATTTATGATGATTTGTTAAAATGGTATATGAGCTCCTATCTAAGCTTCTTTGGATTTTCACTTATTTTCTGTGAAGTTCCCATTTTTTATAAAATCATGAAGATCAATAAATATTGTATGACTTTTCTTCTGTTAATTTATCTTGCCAGGTGAATTCACAGTCCCTAAATATGTAAACTAAGGGGGAGAGAAAATATTTTTCCTCTCTTATACAAGTATTATATGTCATGCATTGTTCTCAGAATGAGCTAGACATTATCTCATTAATTTCTCAGAAAGCCGTGTAAGGTAGTTCTGTTATTATCCCCATATTACAAAACAAGGATTTGAAGCTTAGAGTTTAACTGCTTTTCCTAAGGTCAAAGGGATAGTGAACTGAAGAAAATGTTTCTAAAAGAGCAATCCTTAGGCATGGAAACAAAAGGGGGTTATTCAGAGGTATGCACATATGTGTGTGTCTACGTAAGAATATGAATAGAAAGAGACATTTGCAGAGAAGACGGATGGATTGAGACAGAGATTGCTAGCTTCACAACATACTTCATGTTCCATCCTGCCTTCGGAACACTCCAAAGTATTTCCAAGCTTCCCTTACAATTAGGTGGGACAAGAGGACTGAGCTCCAGCAATGGAATGTTACTAAAGATAAAGGGTACCAGCTCCCAAGTCAGCCTGTTAGGTTTCACATTGTGATGCTCCTGGGGGGGTGGGTCTAAATATTGGTAAAATCTTAGCTGACTACATATTCATTAGTTAAATGTTAGGTAGCAACCTAGGGAAATCAGAAAGACAGACGACACTTTCAGTGTATTATTTACGGCAGTGTTAGTTGGGATAATAAATTAACCTCCAAAATACATACTGCCTTAGAACCAACCTCAGTTTATTTCTTACTCATGTTATAGTCTTGAGTATTTAACAAAGGAGCTTGGGTACAGCCATTCAGGTGGAGTAAGACTCTTCCATCTTCAGCTCTCAGAAGGCCTTGGCCAGAAAGGATCAGGAGCATCACAATGTGAAACCTAACAGGCTGACTTGGGAGCTGGTACCCTTTATCTTTAGTAACATTCCATTGCTGGAGCTCAGTCCTCTTGTCCCACCTAATTGTAAGGGAAGCTTGGAAATACTTTGGAGTGTTCCGAAGGCAGGATGGAACATGAAGTATGTTGTGAAGCTAGCAATCTCTGTCTCAATCCATCCGTCTTCTCTGCAAATGTCTCTTTCTATTCATATTCTTACGTAGAACACACTGACTGGCTTCCATGATAGAGACAGCTGAGGATGTATCTGGTTATTGCATCCAGATGCAAGCATAAGTTCTCCAGGTAGTGTGCAGTCCAGCCTGCCAGGCCCAAATGCAGTTCTGCATGGTCTGACAAGTTAAAAGACAAGTTGTCCTCTTCCTACCCTATCTACTTCCAACCAACATACTCACTCCCAGTTCTGAAGCAGGGATATTATGACAAAAATATTCCCTTTGAAAAAGGAATGTTTTTGACACACATGCTAATCACACATCTGCAGCAATGATGAAATTTTTCTAGTAGGCCCTGTGAGACTGCTCCATTCCTGGCATGGGGCAGAGTTCCCTGATTTAGTTATTTTTTTCATGATACCCAGATAAAATCCTCTCCTCCTCTTTCTCCTCCTCCTCCTCCACCCCCTCCTCCTCCTCCTCTTCCTTCTTTCTTTCTTCTTCTTTTCAGAACTAGAGATGGAACCCAGGGGTATTTTACCTCTGAGCTATACCCCCAGCTCTATTTTTTATTCTTTATTTTGAAACAGGGTCTCACTTAAGTTGGGGAGGGTCTCACTACTTGCTGAGGCTGGCCACGAACCTGAGATTCTTCTGTCTCAGTCTCCCAAGTATTGGGATTACAAGAATGTGCCACCAACCCTGGCTTCTGATAAAATCCTTCTGTTGGAAGCAGATAAAACTGGAGCTGAGAAGTAATAAAGGGAGAGGGCTCATGTCTGTCTTTTGGAGATAAGTATTCTCTCAAGAACTTTCTAAAGTCTCAAAAAAGATGACTTCTTGTGTTATCCACTGACTTCCATGCTTCTTACATATGCACATATTTGTGAAATATATTTTATCTTCAATATCATTTAAGACTACAACAATTGTTGACAAGATGCTCTTGACCACACATTTGCCTAGCAATAGCACCTCCACCAATAAGCTGATACCAACCTCTGCCTTGTGTTTCCAAGACCAATGAACTTGTATCCAAGCAGTTTACACAAATTTATCTTTTCCTTTTAAAACTCCTGCCCCCACCACCTAATCCTCCTTGAATATATCCATATTTACTCTGGTGCATATATTTCTATTACAATAATCTGCCATTCCCAAACAAACATCATGATTCATTGCAGAATGTCTCTCTGATGGGGATGTAGATTGGCACTTCTCTCTAGCCTACAAAGAACTGCCCACCACTGCTCACATTCCATTGGCGATATTCGGTCATGTGACCATGCACAAATGCAAAGGAGGCTGGGAAAAAAAGTTTCACTGTGTTTCCCCAGGCCAAGGCCTATAGAAAAGTACTCAAGCCCAGCAACTCTCCATTCTGTTAGAACCTGAGTTTGACTGTCCTTTAGCTCCAAGAGGACATCTTGCTCCTGTGACAGAATTCTCTCCTTCTTTGTCCATCCTCCAGTATGAGTTGATGATACCTACTTGCTTGTCTCAGCATGTGAAACTGCATGATGGCTCTGAGCTTGTACAACCCCATGTATCCAAAGACCCCATATAATCCGCTCCATCCTGAAGGAAGTGGAGCAGTTGCTAGGATGCAGCACCTTGCAGATAGAGGCTGAAATGTGTGTGTTAGTCTTCAAATAAAGTGAATTCTGGGATAAGATTCAAGATTTTAAAGACTTTTTAAAAATCTTCTTAGTACTTTGGGTTTTTAAGGGGGGGGGGTTAGGAGTTATATCTCCACCAAAGGATCCTCACCTATACCTAGGTATTTCTTTGTCCCACCCCAGTATTGCCTACAACCAAAGCTTGGGGAACTTATTAATAACTATCAACCTGCTTTCTTGGGAAAATAATTATACACTTGACATTTGTGTCCATGGGGTTTTTAATTCCAAATGCTACCTGGTAGAAACTCCAGGGCCAGTTGGTATTGTCTCTGTCCAGTTAACGTTGCCAGGCACTGCAGCAGCATATTTAAGTCTTGCCATCCATGCTCTTTTCCAATGCCCCATGCCAGCAAGAGATAAATCAAAATGTCAAGGATTGATCCTGTATGCACATCTCATTAGCATATGCATCATTCTCAATAAGAATTTAATTGAACACAATAAATGTTTCACCATTGAGTTGTAGCAGATTGAACATTTGGGGCTCCTGTGAGGTATCTGAGGAGAAGTTAAATGGACGAGGGACGGGTTGTGGTTACCAGCCTGAGAGATCTGCAGTCATTTCACGGTGATGTGCCAGAATCCAATGCCAAGAAAGAATCTCATATCCAAAGCCAGATTTGGGTAAATTGTCTAGGTTCTTTGGTCTTAAAAATAACTTTTTAATAACAAAAAATTAATTAATTTCTGGCCTTCAAGAGAAGACTAGCTTTAATCACCAAGGAAAGGAGGTTGGAAAAGGCAGATCTTGGCTATATATGCATTCATCTGTGTTCGGTTGGCATAAGTGAGTCACACAACCAAGGCCAAGATCAATGAGCTGGATAGAGGGAGCCAATATTTTCCTAGTGGCTTATGAA
This sequence comes from Muscardinus avellanarius, assembly GCF_963383645.1. NCBI lineage: Eukaryota > Metazoa > Chordata > Mammalia > Rodentia > Gliridae > Muscardinus > Muscardinus avellanarius. Next base: position 80,458,112 of record NC_137801.1, on the reverse strand, counting down.
AAGTTTCTTGATCCATGTATTTTAAATCTGGGTAAAATGACAACGTAGCTTGGTCACTGGTCAGAGTGGATAACACATCACTGTGATAGGGTGTTTTCTAAATCCAGTGAGTTTTACAGTTGTAGGTTCATTGCCCCATTTCCTCCCTCAGAAAGTGAGTTACAGGCTCATAAGTTCTGCCCTATGGAATGGTATGACAATGGATAAGATCCTCTAAAATCCATGAATACAGCCCCTGGCAGAAGTACAGATATCTCCCATTCTTTAGGGTTTCAGTTACTTGTAGTTAACCATCTTTCAAAAATATTAAATGGAAAATCCTAGAAATAATTCAGAAGTTTCAAGTTGTATTTAATTCTTAGTAGCATGATGAAATCTTACACCATCCCACTCTATCCTGCCCAAGACATGAATGAGCCTTCTGTCTAGCATGTGCAACCCACTCATCAGTCACTTAGTGTCTGTCTCTGCTATCAGATCTTTTGTCACAGTGCTGTGTTCCAGTAACCCTTATTGTACTTAATAATGGGCCCCAATGCTCAAGAGGAGTGGTGCTGGCAATATGGTTAATGCCAAAGAGAATCTATAAAGTGCTCCCTTTAAGTAAAGTGATGAAAGTTTTCAACTTAAGAAAAGAAAGAAATCTTATGCCGAGGTTGTCAGGATCTACAATAAGAACAAATCTGTTAGCTGTGAAATTGTGAAGGAAAAAGAAACTCGTGCTAAGTTTGCTGCTGCACCTCAAACTGCAAAAGTTTTAGCCCCAGTGTCTGGTTGAGATGGAAAAAGGTATTAAATCATCGCATGTCTGTATAGAAAGAAATGTAGCAGGGCATGGTGGAGCACACTTAGAATCCTAGCATTTGGGAGGCTGAGACAGGAGGATCTCAGTTTTTGGACAGCCTCAACTACTTAGTGAGGCCCTTTGCAACTCAGTGAGACCCTGTTTTAAAATAAAGAATAAAAAGTAGGGCAGGGGGTATAGCTCGGAGGTAAAATTCTCCTGGGTTTCATCCCCAGTACCTCCAATAAAAAAGAAGAAGAAAAGAGAGAGAGAGAGAGAGAGAGAGAGAGAGATATGAATGTAGTATATAGAGGGTTTGGAAATATTTGTGAATCCGGGATGGGGCTTGAAACACACCCTCTAAAAAGGGACTGCCATATTGCAAGCAGAAAAAGTAAATTTATATTCAAAGTAGTAAATCAATGAAGATACATCCCTTCCCACTTCAATTCGATAGTGGGAGAGGCCCAAAGTACCCAAATGGTGTCTAGAGGCTACCACGAAAAATGACACTAAATTAGAGGGCTCATTCTAGCACCCTGCCACCTACTCAACAGAGGCTGCTTCCAAGTAAGTCTTGCCCATGCTTGACCATCCAACCTAGTAGTAGGATAACTTTGCTCACAAATTTACTGAACAAATTTGTGGGCAAGTGGGAGGGAGGGGGAGAGAGAGAGAAAAAGGAGGGAGAGAGAGAGAGAGAGAGAGAGAGAGAGAGAGAGAGAGAGAGAGAGAGAGTCAGAGTCCATCGACAAGCTAGGGTATCTTATCCTGTTTTGATGAGAGCCACCCTAGTTACTATTTGAGAAAATTTCCCAAGGGACCAGGTCCATTCAAATTCTTCTTTTCCCAGAGCAACATATTGTCGATTTCCTTCATTCTGATTCCTCCCAAGTCCCCGAACATTCTGCAAAACCATTTTCTGTGGTCTCTCAATGAGTGCAGTTCTTGCTGCTAGCATCTCTGCTTGTAGGTACAGTGGACAAGCCTGGGAGGCACCCCTCCATGCTGCCCTTGGGATCACTCCTGTGGGGCTATATAGTGACAGTTATCCACTTTTGAATGTGCCAGCATAATATACAGAACCATCTCAAAACAGGACTCATCTTTTCCCATCCCCTGTCACCTGGTTGCTGGGAACATGGTGTGGGTGTGGGAAAGGCATCTGTGCAGGGGAGGAGGTGCAGAGAAGTTGGAGCCATTTGTGTGGGCAACTTAAGTGTCACTGGAGCCCAGTTTTCCAGACACCAGCTCTATTTGATGAAGGATAGCAGCTGCCTACACCCAGCTTTGCAGCTCCATGACTTAGAAACCACCTGTCCCCTAATGTGAATCTTGGGTCATACAGGAGCTACCATCACTCACTAGCAATCTAGGAACATTCTTTTTTTTCTTTTTTGTGGTGCTGAGAATTGAACCCATGGGCATTCTACCCCTGAGCTATACACCCAGCCCTATTTTATTTAATTTGTTTTGAAACAGGGTCTTACTAGGTTGCAGAGGCTGGCCTCAAACCTACAATCCTCCTGTCTCAACCTTCTAACTACTGGGATTACAGGTGTGTGCCACTATGCCTAGCTCAAGAGCTTTTTTATTTAAGGTGAGATATTTCCAGAAGGAAAGGACAAATTTGCTCCAAAATTCTAAGAGACCATTCACATATGATCTCCTCTCGGGGCCTCCAAAAGATCACACTGGATCTGCAAGAAAGTATAATCTCCATGCAGAGCCTTCTCAAACCATGCATCCACTCACATCTGGCATCCTGATAGAGAGCGTGGAAAACAGATGGAGCAGTTTGGTCAAAAAGTGTTGCCCCAGAATCTATTTCCATACATATTCCTCAGGTTATACCAGGTAACCCTCAATATAAGCCAGGAAGATTTTTGCAATTATTTTTATGTGTGTGGACCTCCTTGGAGAACAGATTCCATATGTCTCCCCCAGCTGTGGTCCAAAGTAAATGTACAGCTGTTCTTAGACTCTAGTAATAGAAGGGGAAGCATTGTCAGGTGGTGAGGTGGGTGGGTCTGGGTAAAATCAGCCTCTTATGCAAGGTACCTTCCTCAAGGATGGTTATTATGTGGTCTTCAAGAAATGGGATGTTCACCTAGTCTGTGAAAAAAGGCTACTTCTGGCAAGGGAGCTTGTTAGAATATTCAAGGGTCATGAAATTCAAGGTCCTCAGAATCATAGGAGTGTCTTCAAATGATCTCATTTCAATCTCAGGGACTCTTTCTTTCCTGAACAACTTCCTAACATTACAAAAGAGACCTTGTAAAGTGATGATTTTGATTTGTATTATAATGTAACCAGAACTTATGATTGAGTTATTTCTCTTAAGTCTTGGCTGGCTGTTAGAAATAGGGTCTTTCTTAAGGACAGTCACAGAAGCGCTTTTCCATACATGCCTTCAGATGAGAACCCAAAGCACTGAACTTATCACTTTCTTTCCTCCAAATCCCCAATGCAGAGAGAAATCACCATTAAACCTCAAAATCCTTGACCCCTTTGTTTCCATCAGAAAAGTTTATGGAGCAGCCCCTCTCTCTTCCCAAGCATAGCTAGAAACCTCAAGAACTTGATTCCAGCCAGCTATATTTGGATGGTGACCTTCCCATTTTCCTTTCATGGTAAGGTCATTGTTGTTCTCTGGTTAGCTGTGAGGAATACTCTTCTGATACCCAAAACTGTCTCCAACAGCATTTAGGCAGAGAAACAGAAGCCACTCTTTCTACTGAGGCTTAGAGGCTTTCATGTATGGAAACGATGGCTTAGACACTGCTGGAAGAATTATGCAAGTCAAAGGCAGGGAAGCAGTCACCAGCGATCTCAGGCTGGCACATCGGAGTGTGGTTCATAAACACTCCCCAGGACGCTGGAGTAATCTCCAAATGTCTGGCAAGCTCCCAGCAACTTTCCCCACTAAGGCAACGAGGCAGGTGGATTTTGGGAGCGTGCTGGGAATCCTACATCTGCTCACAGCTCTGCTCCTAGCTGCCTCCAGAAACCGACGGCTCTTTCTTCTTTTTCCCTTCAGAATCTCCCAAGTGCCTTTGATTGGCAGATGACTCTTACTCAGAGCTGTAAGAGGGTGAAGATGTTGGGGAAATAGATGCTTGGCTTCTCTTCTGTCCTATAAAGGAGACCTTGCTCAGAAGCACTGAAAAAGTAAGTTTACTACAGACTGAACTGGGCAAGAGTGTCCCTTTGCTCTAGCTATGGAAGGGTGTCTGAATGCTCCTTCCAAAACTCATGTTAAAGCTTGTCATTAGGACAATGTTGGGAGGTAGGATTTTTAAGAGGTGATTAGGTCATGTGGGCTTGACCCTCCGGAACAGATTAATGCCATCACTCTGGCATAATGGAAGTGACTTTCCTATAAAAATGAATTCTCTCTCACTGCGTCCCCTACTGTATATGCGTTCTCCCTCTATGATGCCCTCCACCATGTAAGGATGCAGAAAGGAGACCTTTGCAGAGATGTGGCCTCTTGATATTGGATTTCCCAGCCTCCTGGACTGTGAGAAATTAACTCCTTTTCTTTATAAATTATACATTTTGTGATATCTTGTTATAGCAACAGAAAGTAGGATAATCTCAGTTTCCAATTTGCATACATTTGTAGGAAATTACAGTTATTTAGATGAGAGGGATTGGCTTGAAGCAGAAGAAGCAAGGCCTCCCATGCAAGTGGTAAGTTGTTCAAGTCACATTTTCCCTATTCCAGATACGTATACTTTGGTAAGCATCACTTGGCGCCCTTTTATCCATGTGGTAGCCTTCTATACCCTTCTTTTCATGACAAAGTGAGCCTCTTGGGCCTCAGTCTTAAGAGCTGTTACCTTCCTCCTTTGTCCCTTTAGAACTCTGCCTAGAAGTCCCCTGCAAGGGATCTGCTCTAGCTCATTGGAGCCTGGGTAGCTCCATAGAGGAGAACTGAGAGGACCCAGTTGACAGCCAGCACCACCCATCAGACGTGTGAATGAGACCATCTTTCTCTATCCAGCCAAGTGACTTTCCAGCTGAATGTAGCCCAGTAGTGTGCCCAAGAGATGGACTGCCCAACCAACCCTCAGAAGAGTGAGGAATAATCCACTGCTCCTGATTTTAGCCACAACAGTTTGCAATGCAGCAATACATAAGTGATACAAGAACGGTATCAAATAGAGTAGGAAAGCTCAGAGTGAAAAGCTTTGAAGAAGAGAAAACAAATGGCAATTGTACTGTTTACGACGTGTTTCTATTTTCTTGCTTTGTTTTGCGTAGGAGGTTTGTGCAGATTCTGGAAAAAAATCATTGAGACATATTTAACTCCTTCCTTGGTGTGAAAAACTGTATACCTCCTGAATGCAGGGGCAAAACTTATATTCAGAAATAAGGGAGAGGAGTAAAAAAAAATTATCCCCAAACATAATGACCTGTGTTTCCTCATGTTGTAAAAGAGAATTCTTGAAGAGTTTTGTTTAGTGAGTATTGAAAACAAATCATCACCATGAAAATCTGGCTCTATTTTACTTTTAAAAGTTAAGTAGATGGAACTTTCCAGAAGAAGCAACCTGAAATGTTTAGCATCCATCCATGCTCTCTTCTATTAATTATTTAGATATATTAGAATACTGAGGGGATCAAGATATAATAATAATAATACCACCAACAATTCATATTCACTAGGTGTCAGGCTGTGTTAAATAATTTACATGCACTGTCTAAATTAATAATGGCAATATTTCAATGAGTGGGTACCAGTATTATCTCTATTATACACATGAGGAACAACCTCAGAGAGAATCAGTAATGTGTATGAAGTCACATTTCTAGTTGACAGACAGAAACTGAAGCTTGGCTTTTGGTTCAATAATGCGATTCCAGATTCTGAGGAAGGGCTTACCTATTATTGCAGAGGGACGGCTGGTCCCTGGTGCTATACCAACCTATACAGTCATAGACATTTGGGACTCTGGCCCTGTCTGCGTTAGTCAGCTCTCTGTCATTATTACCTGAGATAAGTCAACTTGTAAGGAGGAAAGGTTTGTTTTCACTCATGTTTTCATTTATCCTAGTCCATGGTCCCTTGGTACTGCTGTTCTGGGCTTGTGATGGTGTAATACATGATAGTGGGAGAGCCTCTTTGAGAGGGCTGTTTACCTCATGGTAGATGAGAATCAAAAATAGAGACAGGAAGAGGCTGAGACCCAGTATCTCCTTTAAGGACATGCTCTCAACAATCGTACTTTCTCCACATAGGCTCCTCCTTCCAAAGGTCCCACAGTTTTCCCATAGTTCCCCAGGCTGGTGAACAAGCCTTTAATACAGGGACCTTTGGGGTGACAGTGAAAGATTCAAACTCAGGCATGTCTCTATAATATTTGGATTTTAAAAAATGAATAGACACCCTTCATCAAGGAAAGGGTGTGAGGCAGGGCAGAGTATTTAGGAACAGGAAGGTTTAAAAATAATCTGTATTACCTTTGATAAGGCAGAGAGGTGAAAGACCAGAAGGTGCTAGAAGATCATGGCCCCACCAGGCCACAAGATAACAACTCAAATTAAGGATTGAAACTTATCAAAGTCATCGGTCCCCTGAGACCCAATTCTGACCAATCATAAAAGAGCATATGGGGAACCTCAATAGGGTTTAAGAGCCTTCCTCTCAAGAGCTTCCTTCTGCTTCCCATGTGTAGGAGGCTATTTTTGTCTCCTGTCTTTACTTGACTTCAAATAAATTTTCATATTTCTATAAAATATGAATAAATAAAAAGCAGGTATGGGTTTCCTTCTCTTAGCACCAAAATCATTCATCAAAGTCTATAGTCCTTGCACTAGACCACAAGGGCTACCAAATAATTTCTGAATTCATTTTTTGTAATCATATTTATTGATCCTATCAGAATGTGTGATATGAAGAATTAAGACTAGATAAAACACCTGTTTTCCCACTATCCAAAGATAATCAGTATTGCTATAATTATCTTGCCATTTTAAGGATTTTAAGTCATATAAATATATTTATACATTTTTCTGATAATAGTGATATTGACCACTTTTTAAAATATTTGTTGACTCTTTGTGTATCTTCTTTTAAGAAATGTCTATTACCATTTTTAACAGTAATTCCAGTACTTGGGAAGCTGAGACTAGAGGATCTCTAGATGAAAGCCAATGTGTAATAACTTAACAAGACCCTGTTTTACACTGCAACACATAGGCACAGATAAAATCTTTCTCAACAAGACCCCAATGACACAACAAACCAAAAGGCAAATCAATGCATGGGATTGCATGAAATTGAAGAGCTTCTGTTCAGCAAAGGAAACTGTCAAGAACTTCAATCGAGAGCCATCAGAATGGGAGAAGATTTTTGCCACCTACCACTCTGATAGAGGACTAATATCTAGAATATATAGAGAACTCAAGAAACTCAACACTAAAAAAACAAATCATCCAATCAAAAAATGGGCAAGTGAACTAAATAGACACTTCAAGAAAGAAGAAATTCAAATGGCCAATAAATGCATGAAAAAATGCTCAACATCATTGGAAATCAGAGAGATGCAAATCAAAACTACCCTGAGATTCCACCTAACTCCAACTAGAATAACAATCATTCAAAACAGAAACAATAACAAATGATGGTGAGGATGTGAAGAAGTGGGAACACTAAAACATTTTTGGTGGGATTGTAAATTAGTGTAACCACTTTGGAAAACAGTATGGAGAATCCTCAGAAAAATGGGAACAAATCTACCATTTTGATCCAGCTATACCACTTCTAGGTATCTACCCAAAAGAAAGGAAACCAAACTACTAAACTAATGCATGTGTATCTATGTTCATAGCTGCACAATTCACCATAGCCAAACTGTGAGACCAGCCAAGATGTCCATCAGCAGATGAATGGATTACAAAACTGTGGGATATGTACACAATGGAATTTTTCTCAGCCATAAAAAAAATACAATTGTGGTATTTTCAGGGAAATAGATGGATCTTGAGGACATTATGCTAAGTGAGATTAGTCAGTCACAGAAAGTAAGGAATCAGATGCTTTCCCTAATATGTGAAAGCTAGGGTGAATAGGGTCATAGGAGGAACTCAGGTGAAAAAAAGAGATCCTATAGAGGAGTAAATAAGGCAACCTAACTGTGGGGATGGGAGGTGGTGGGGAGAGGGAAACGCTTTAAAGCGCATGATGTACTTATTCATATCAAAGTCAACCACTAAACCAAGCATGGGAGGGAAGGATGGGGAGGGAGTAAGGTGGAGACTGGGTGGGGGCTGGCTGGGTAATATGTGCATTTATGCCTACACAAGTTTTTTACCCCATTATGTTGTATAAATACAATGCACCAACAAAAATTTAAATCTAAAAAAATTTAAAAAAATAAAAATGGGCTGGGGTGTAGCTCAGTGGTAGAATGTCCCTGAGTCCAATTCCTAATACCATACACAAAAACATTATTATTATTGTATTGTTTTACATTGAATTATTTCAGTGATTTATATGTATTGAATATTTACTCCTTGATGTACATAAGGTTTGCAAATATTCTTTCCCACTCAACAAGTTGTTTCTTGACTCTACTGATTATTTCTTTAGCTGGAAAAAAGCTTTTAAGTTTGTTGCAACCTTATCTAGATTTTTTGTTGTTGTTGTTTCTGTAGCTTGGGGATCTTATCCAAAACATCCTTGTCCATTTTAATGTCTTGACATATTTCCCCTATGTTTTCTTCTAGTAGTTTCATACTTTCAGGTCTTACATTTAAGTCTTTAATCCACTTTTAGTTGATTTTTACGTATGATGAGGAAAGTACTCTAGTTTCTTTCTTTTTTTTTTTTTTTTTTTTTGATGGTACTGGGGTTCCTGGAAGTCCTTCTACCTCTGGGCTACACTCACAGACCTATTTTTTTTTTATTTGGAAACAGGGTCTCCTAAGCCAGAGCGCACAGCTGGCTTCAAACCTGCATGATCCTCCTGTCTCTGCCTCCCAAGGGCGGGGATTGCAAGCGTGCGCCACCATGCCCGGCTCTAGTTTCATTCTTTGATGTGGATAATCAATTTTCCCACTACTACTTATTGAAGAGATTGACTTTCCCCCAATGGAAATTCTTAGCATCTTTGTTGAAGACCAGCTGGCTTTCAGTGCAAGGGTTAACTTCCAGATTCTCTGTTCTGCTACACTGGTAAGATTTAATTTTTTTTTTTTTTTTTTTTTTTTTAGTAAGCATGTCAGGACATGCAAAGAGAAATGATGGAATTAATCTTAATAATATATTTTCATCTAAACAAGTATTTGTGAAAGATCAGTGCAAAATATAATTAATGTCACAAAATTATTGAGGTAGTTTATATTAACCTTTCCAATGTTTTAGAAATACCTTGGGCATATTACAGACATCACACCTCATTGCTTGGCTCAGCATATTTCAACTGTTCAGTATTCACAAGCGGCTCAAGGCTACCGACTGTGTTTCATTGTGCACACCTGGGACATAAGGCTCATGTTACTCTTTAATTATGGCACTTTTATCTATGGTGGGATACAAAAGAGTGGTGCATCTTATACCTAATGATATCGTACACTAGACAGAATTTGGCCAATATTGTAGATTGTTTGCTTATTTATTTACCAATGTGCTATGGACCAAACCCAGAGCCTTGTACACTCTAGGCAAGGATCTACCATTGAGTTATACCTCCAGCTTCAGTAGTTTTTTTTTTTAAGGATTTCTATATTTTGAAAATCAACTCTTAATAATTGTATATATTTGGGGAACAGTGTGATAATATGTGTATACAATGTGTAATGATCAAATTGAAGCCAAACAGTAAGAATATATTTCTGTCCCTTAGCATGCTCAACTCCATATTTAACTCCTGTCTGTCTCCTCTGGGCTGCTAGCTATCATCTCTGGACTATTCATTGTGGAACAGGTCAGGAATCGCACAGAGGAAAAGTATCAGTAACAAGAATAGCCAGAGGAAATAATATGTCTTTGTAGAATTAAAATCCATTTTATTATTTTGATGATTATGTTTTGCTTCATTTTTTATTGGTACCTTGTAGTCGTACATCTTGATGGGGCACAAGATGGTAGAGGCATATATGCACACATCACCCATGTAGCTCTCCTTATTTCTGAGCCCATTCCCTTTCTCTTCCCTTCATTTCCTGTTTGGCTCAGTGATTGACTTTGATGTTTGTGACTGTATATCATGTACATTAGAGAATTTTATCTTTGAAAAAAGCTATCATTTTTTTCTTGAGATTTGCAGAACTGAAAAATCTTGTGACTAGGAGATTGAGATCAAATATGTGTTATCTGCCCTAAACCCCCATGGGTGATAAGATGTCACCCATCTGTGGTCACCCTTCACTTGTTCTCATACAAACTTTTCCTGTGCCAGCTTCTGGTGAAGATGGTCCTTTAGGACAGTACTCCGAACAGCCAGCTCACTACTGAGAAATGGGCTTTTTCTACCACCCCCTTTTGTCTCAACTGATTCGCTTCCATTCACCAGCGGACAGGCCCAGCTTTGCACTGTAACAAAATCAGGGAGAATAGTGTTTCCAGCCCCTTAGACATTTATGATCGTTGGATATTGGGATCCTTCGAATTCCTCTCTTCCAGTTATTTTGTGATAATAACTTGATATGAAACACATTCACCTTACTGTGCTGTATTACACTCGATCTTATTCCTCTTATCAAACTGTTCTTTAGTAACCGTCCTCTACCTTTCTTAGCCTCTGGTGATCACTATTCTGCTTGCTACCTCTTGGAGATAAACTATTTTAGCTTCCACATAGGAGAAAGAACATGCAGCATTTGTCTTTCTGTGCCTGGCTCATTTCACTCAACATAATGTCTTCCAAGAATACGGATCGCTTCACAAATTTGCGCATCAGCCTTGTGCAAGGGTAAGGCTAATATTCTCCATGTCCTTCCCCATTTTAGTATATGTGCTTCTGAAACAAGCATGAAATGTGAGAGTTTTTATTTTGTGTTTGGGAAAGGGGTTTAAGAGAGGAATTTGATAGGGGAAAATAAAATTAACATCCCCCCCACATATTTTGCCAGTGCTTGAGAAATATTCCTGGAGAAGCTTATAAGTTGCTATGGCTACTGTCTGTGCACCTGCCAGACCCCGAGGTTGGATGCCAAGGCCTCTGGGCATCTTCCTCTAAGTTTTCCAAGGCCTCTCTGGACTCTCTCAAACAGGTTTTGCATATGGGAATCATCCTCTCTCCTTTCTTCATATCAGCATTTACAAAAATAAAAAAGAAAAGAGAAAAAAAAAACAATAAAAAACCCTAAAGAGTATTATATTGCTGTTCTAATCATTTTTTTCTCTACCCTGGTGATGATAAGAAACCCAGCCATGATAGGAGAAGATGTAGTGTTTTCCAAAGGCATCGATTTTCCCTTACCTTGACTCCTTTGATCAGTTTTTAGCTGGTACCTCATTCTTCAAGTTAAATCCTGCTTGTTTCTCCAGCCCGATACAATTTAGTTAAGGCAGTGCTGGGAACAGAGCTTAGCAATGCCCCCTTTTACAGCTGCTTTCTGCTGGCTCCATTAGAGCCCTTCCACAGGGCTCTGACAGAGAGGCGAGCTTCTTACAAAATAGAACTTGTTCTTGATGGTATGCGTAGTGCCAGATACATTTCACTCCTCTGGGAAGTTAGGGGAGCAGGAAAGCTTCTGGAAAAGACTGTTGTCTTCATGAATTTCAAAGCACAGCCAAACATTCTAGTTTATGCCTTTAACCCCAGTACTTGGATGGTTGAGTCAGGGAGATCTCAATTTCAAGGTCAGCCTCAGCAACTTAGTGAAGCCCTAAGACATTTAGCGAGACCTTGTTCAGAACAAAATGAAATAGGGCTGGGTGTGTAGCTCAGAGGTAGAATGCCCTTGGGTTCAATATAAAAACAACAACATATTTTTTTCAAAGCACAATTTTTCAGTGTTGAAAGTACAGTCCCATGTTGCTTACTGACAAAGTTATGCTCCAACAAATGCATTGTTAAATGATTTTTTGTGTGAAGATTTCAGAGTATACTCATACAAGTATAGGTGGTATAGCCTACGGTGCCCATCTATTATGAACGGTCCTAAATGCAGTCTGTCACTTGACCAGACTGTCATTGTGCAGTGATCACTTTATAATTACCACCTCAAAACTTGGTCTTTGGAGTTCATAGGGTGTGGAATTTTTGATATGGGATTTTAGCTGGGGAGTGGCTGCTTTCAGTGAGTAACAGCATGGCTCTAAGCGTGGGATTTGAGCCCAGACAAGGACCGCAAGACTGGCTTTGTTGTTTTCTGGCTGTGCAGAGGCAGGCAGATGACTGAAGCTCTCTGACCTTTTCTAATGGAACATCTACCTTAGAACGTGATTTGGGATAAGTACAGTCACACTCTCTGCCATGGGTGTGAATCACATAGTTCTTGGCAGAATGGATTCATGTTCAGGGTCAGCAAACTTGTGCTGTTAAGGGCCGGATGATAAATACTGTATGCTGGCCATTTGCTGTCCCAGCTGTCCCAGCTGTTCAACTCTGACTCTGCGGCAGGAAATCAGCCTTAGAAATGGAACTGAAGAGCCGGGCGTGGTGGCGCACGCTTGTAATCCCTGCGCTTGGGAGGCTGAGACAGGAGGATCGCACAGATTCGAAGCCAGCCTCAGCTACTTAGTGAGGCTCTCAGCTACTTAGTGAGACCCTGTTTCCAAATAAAATATAAAATAGGTCTGGGAGTATAGCCTGGAGGTAGAAAGCCTCTGGGTTCCACCCCCAGTACCACCAAAAAAATAAAAAAAATAAAAAATAAAAATAATAAAAAAAAGAAATGGAACTGAATAAACAAAGATCTGTTCCAATAAAACTTTATTTACAAAAGGAGAGACAGGAAGGAAGACCTTTCCCTGTCCGGCCCTGGGCACCAAGCTTCTTGTCCAGCCCTTCCCAGAGGTCAGGCAGTGGATCAACGAGGAGTGCCTTTAGTCACAGGTAGTTTTGTTTCTGAATTAGTGACTTTGATTTGCAAATGACAACAAAGACCACTGGCATTTATCTTTCACTCCCTCTTTCATTAGCTTTCCCTCTCTCTACCCTGTTCCTGACTCCAACCTCTTTCTCATCCTATGTAGAAAAAACACTGGGTTCACCTAGCCTCCGCATATCTCATTCTGTGTCCAAGGTAGAATGCTGTTGGTTGGTTTCCCTCTCTGATTTCAGGGCAGTCTGAAAGCTGCCCAGCCCTGAGGGGAAGCATTAGACCACCTAGAGCTGGCCAAGGAAAAGACCCAAACTCAAAATGTAAAATATGGTTCCTGTGGAATATGAATCTCTTTGTCCGCAAAGTTGAATTACTGCTAATATAAACCACTAAGTCAGGGATGTCTCTGCTTCCTCCTTCACCGCTGGGACTGCGACCTTTCTAATCTGATTCCTTTTCTTTCCTCAAAATCCTCCCAGTAGTGTGCAGATCTACAGGGAAACAGTCCGCTGTGTGTGCCCCGCGATGTCCCCAATCTCTCGTCCTCTGAGCACTGAGCAGCATCCTTCCAGTGTCTCGCCCCTGGTCCTTCCCAGCTTGGCTGGTAGAGCCAGGCCCACATTTTAACTACCTGGAAGAAAGCCATCATCTTGTGGGGAAAGAAAAATGACCTTAGTGTGAGGGTGGTCGAGCCTTCCAGATTCATCACATCTGTCCTACATGATTGATGTCTCCTGAATTCCCCATCTGCTCACCTCTGTACACACACACACACACACACACACACACACACACACACACCCGAAGCCTTCTCTGATCTGAAGATTCCTCCACACGCTTACCAGAAAAGCACAAATGACTGAAGAGATTGCTTTCCAGAAGCCTAATTAACTGATTCTCCCGTTCTGTGGCAAGTATGAAAATACCAAGGCTCATTTGACATCCTGGTGGACTGGAGGTGACTCAACTGACTTCAGGCTCTTCTCTAATAACTTGTTTATGTTTCTCATGACTCAGAAGCCCTGACAAGCTGGGGAAGAGTAATAAATTAATAAGGGCAATTAATTCATCAAAACACTAGGTTACTTAAGTCAACATCAGGATATGTTAGCCCCAAACACACCTTTCCCATCTAATTTTGGCACTGCCATGGTCTTGCCGGTGGCGATTAATAAATCCCCAGAGGAAACAACCCCCACTTTTAGGCCAGGCTGGGTCCATATTTATAGTCTGGAGACATGCTATTACTTCTTTACCACTTAGTCTTCTAATTAGATTTTGGCTTTGTGCCATTGTTCTTTTTTTTCTCTTTTCTAGGAATGGCTATTTTGCCATCACTGATTTGCATGCATAACCTGTGCTAATTAAAACAGAGACACTTCTAGACAAATGAAAACGCGTTTTACTTACAAGGAAAAAGTCTGTACACTGTGTATACATAAAAATATACAAAACCAAAATTAGAAAATATCAAAGTGTTAAAATGTGTACAAACACTTCTAAAATGCAACTCCTGGAAAACCGCAGGCCTTAATTCTTTGAAGAGTACACATTTCAGTTTAAAAGTTATCATACAAAAAAAATTCCCAAAGCTGTTACAAAAGTTCACTGGTTTTTACCGGAAGGATTTCATAAGCATTTTATCTAAAGCAAAATGGGGTGTGGGTTACAAATGTTAGATTTTCGTATTACCAATTTAGTTTATTTGTTTGAAACCCAGGTAGTGAGAAGACTGTTTTCCAAAGAACCGACACGTTTCTTCTCCTAATTTTATAAAAGCCATGAGCTATTATAGATAAAGTTCTTTTTAATGTTCAGATTTAAATAAGGTTTTAGACTAGGATACAATATTAAGGTAGTGGTCTACCTTCATTATTCTTTTAAAACATTTCTGTTAATTCTTTTTTAATATAGTCGAAATGTGTAGAATGTGAGTGTTTGTATAGAGGTGGACAGAGGACTGGTTTTTTTTAATAGAAGGACATACAAGATTCGCCTCCTCTTAAAAAATTAGTGTTTGTATAATTAAAATAAAATTTACTGTAAAGGTTTTGTCATAAAGATTAATGAAAAAGACAATATAAAACCCATCATGTGTGTAGATATGTATATATACAATTATATAACTATATCTACATGCACACTTTTATACTAAGAATAAGAACTATATCAATGTCTTTAATTATTCAAATTCATTTAACCTAAACTTGTAGAGAATATGCTGGATTATTTTTCCTCACGAAAAGCCTTCATTCATTTAATAAAACAAGAATCATAACTTACATATTAATTTTTGTACTGTTAGAGAAAGACCTTTCATTTACCAAGTGCTTAAATAATGCCCGACGAAAACATGCAGAATAATTTCACAATGGAAATATTCAAAGTATAAAAAACAGGTTTACACTCAGGCACATTTTAACTAAGCAATTCGGTTTTAAAATGGAGCTGCCTCAACCAGTTTTGTTGCCACGGGAAAGAGTTCTAAACCATCAGAAAGTCAGAAATCAAAAGAGACAATATGAAGGAACATATTAAGAGGTTATATGTCTTATATAGTCAATCACATACATGCTGATAATTCTTCCAGTCCGATTCCACTTCCTCTTTGTCTTTCCCATTACTAAGCAGAAATGAGACCAGGTAACCTTGACCACATGCAGTGTGTGTTGAGTTATAAGATCTTGGAGAACTTTAATGTCATTGGTGCATACAAAAGTCTTCCATCACCTGTCATGATTCATCTAAGACTGATCCTACTTAGTGTACCCCCAAAGTACCTAATTAATTAAGTTGGTGTACATGTTACTTACACTCAAAAGAGTTAATGAATAGCATAAAGGATAATCTGTTGCGGCAGAATGAACTGGCTCATAAACACATCCAGTTCCTTTGATTTGCCAATTGTGAAACCACCAGGGATCATTGTAGCACTGGCTTTTGTCCAGATGTTATGATATAATGACCATGGACTATTAGAGAGTCCGGGTCTGATGAAGTGTCTGGCTGAGGGCCCCAGGGGGTGAGGAAGGTTAGATACCTGGAAAGTGCTGTTTCTGAGGCAGGGCACTGTAAACTTTGCATTTAGGCAGACAAGGAAAGACAGTAATTCAAAGACATGTCAAAGCCCCCCTCTTGTCCATGAAAGCATTTCCTTCATGCTTACACGCAACTTTTAGTTGACCACCTTCTGGCCCTGAGCACACAGTTCTCCACAGAGGCAGCCCCATGAGGATGCAGTGGGGAAGGTCAGTGAGTTGGTACTCCATGGGTACAGTCCAGGACTGGGAATGAGACATCTGTTCACTGCGCCCTCCTGTCTCTTGTGACCAGTTGCAAAAAGGACCTATGGGGAATCTTGATGTGGTTGAATTGCTGTTTTGGCTTAATATTTGTTTCTCTGTGATAGCAACAAGAATAACAAAAGATAGTGTGAAATTACCTTGAAATGTAAAGGGATGTGAGACCTGCTAATTCTGGGAGAAGAAAAGGAAATACTTGATGGCTCCAGCTTTCACCATGAAGATCTAACCTGCTTCCCTTCATCAAAGAGGACAGAGAGTTCTGGAAGAAACAGTGACGTGGGGAAATGAGGTGGAATGCCATTTATTGTGAACTACTCCACGGAAAGGCTGTGTGCTTTTTGGAGTTCAATAAATGTGGGATGTAAGGATTTAATCAATATCTGGCAAAAATACGGCCACTTAGGTCCCATTTGGCTAATACTAGAAGCAGCCTTCATGTTAACTATCCCTGCATAATGTTTTCTGAGAGGCTAAACAGTGTAAACTTCAAAATAGAGGAATGCCCAGCCAATTCTATATTAATATGTGAATCACATTTTCTGAGTATGTAAGAGACTCTGATTCCCAAGAGTCTTTAGGGTCATAATGAATTCAAAAACTTTCATTAAATTTTCTTTATGTTTTTCATTCTTACTTATAATCTTCATGAAACTGAAGCTTATAAGTAATATAAGGTACCCTTTTAAAAGTACACATGCTATCACAGAACGCTATTTAAAACTCTTTGAAGTATTTACCGGGGCTTTTGGACTTGAATATTTACATTGACCCCAATAAGTTACTCTTTAATTATATTCATATGTCACCCAAGGGAAAATGTCATGGATAGGAAGGACTCCTAGTAGTTGCATACAATTGGAACACTATAAAGGGAACTTTAATAGGCATGGGCATTTAAAATGGCAGTGCCTGTAAGATCTAGAAAGATCTAAGGGTTCCAGGAAGAAATATTTATCCCAAACTAGAGCTTTCTCGTTGCATTCCAGAGTTATGGAGGCTATTACATATGCAAACATGTGGAAGAGACGAAGCTCTTTCAAGAAATTAGAAAGAAACATGGCTGCACTATTTCTACTCAGCTCTAAGTTAACACACATGACCAGACATCTACCCCTTCTCATTGACATAGTAGGGGAAATCTCAAAATGGACCCATATTTAAATATTGTCATGACTGGAACTTTTCAATGAATCCTATTTTGATAGTGTAATTAGCACAGGGGGTGTCTGGTATCCAATGTGACTTCTGCAGAGTAGAATAACCAAATAAAAGCTCTCAGGCTCTGCAAACGACTTTTGCTCCAGGCAGTCCTGAGAGCATTCTGGAACAAAACAATTGTGGGGAAAACAAAAATAAAAACCCTTTTCTATTAAACTCTCCTGATAGTCACACACTTTGCAAGGGAGATGGAATTTAATTAAGCTGCCATTGTCATTGCCAAGAAGTTTAAACCATGCCACTGAGATGTGTTTTGGTTTGATACTGAAATAATAGCATGTTTAATTAAGCTATCCCAAAATGTTTCTGTTGCACTATCTTCATGATAATGATAATAATAATAAGGATGATGATGATATATCAGTGACAGAAGTTGAGAGTAAACAGCCTGAAATATCTACCACCACATTGGGATGAAAGATGTCCCCCATCTGCCTTTCCATTTGAACATACGTGTATTTTGCTTGTTGTTAAAAAGCAATGCTTTCACACAATTTTATTTAATTATATGGCTTTTTCATGATGCTGACATTACACATACCTGTGAAAACAAAGACTGGATCCCTAAACGCTTGTCAGTAGAAAGAATTGGGGGAAATTTAGAGCACGTCACTGTCACGTTTCTAAGAGCTGATATAAACTTGAAAGGAAGCTCTAGACAAGAGATAGGTGTGCATTCCCTGAAGCCCAGGGCAGTGACTCCAAAGCAAGGCTGTCCCCTGGCTTCCCCTGCAGGGCTACACCAATTGTCATGGGTGTCACCTGTGATGCTAGAGCCATAGGGTGTCCAAGAGACACTAGATGGACAAGATGGAGCTGGGGGATGTCTCGGGTCGCCTTGCAGTCTCATGACTCTGTATGTACCTGCCAGTGATACCATCATGAAGTATTACAGGAAACAAGGAATCTCCACTGTGATGCTAACAGGCATTCACCTCTTTCTTGGACCACTCAGGAAAGATGATTTATGGTTTTAGAAATATGTCCTGATATACAGAGAGCAAAGCATTTTGTGGGAAGCAACATGGAGGAATGCAATGATTAAAAACTGGTGCACCTGATCAAACATGTAGGGGGTTCTTGCTGTCAAAAATATCAGAGTGATAATTCAGATATTCACCCTAAAATCTAGGATATTTAATGATGAATGCATGTAGAAGTGACACTCTAGATACTGGACCTCAATTTGGATGTTTTCAGATAGAAACCATTTCATATTACCAGGAGAATCACTGAAACCTGTAGCTGAACCCACTCTGATGAAGTATACCGCTGGCATAAGAAAAGGCTAATGCTTTTGGAAGTATCGTACCCGTGGTCAGTGGTCACACTTTTGTTTTCTCTCCATATAATATATCCTTTTTTTTGCATCTTTCTGGAATGTTTTTAAAAACTCCATTCCTATATTCAAAGCAGTAATAAATACTCAATGGCTTAGAAAGAGACGAATTCTCATGGCCACCACTAAGTTACAGTTTAAAGACTCCATCCTACGTTGTCTAAATTCTAGCTTCAAGTATTCTTTTGTGACTTTGAGGGCAACAGTAGTACCTTATTGCACATTGATTCCCGAGAGTTCCTTTTTTTAAGAGCGCGAACGGACGGGATTGGGTGCAGGGCAGTGCACCGCCCTAAAGCCGGGCAGGACCACCTTGCCTTTGCGATGCAGATCCGCTTGGGTGCCTGTGTTCAGGCGCTGCACCAGGAGCTTCTCGTAGAGCAGTGGGTGGTAGGCCCCCAGGGTGCAGGCCGCATCGTAGTACAGCTCATGATAGTGGCAAAGCTCTGTCTGCCGGACGGACGGGATGTATTCATACACGTGCACCTCTCTGCACATGGACATCATGATGAGGATTCCTGGTAGGGAAAGAAAATTAGAACCCAATGAACAACAAGCAAGAAAGATCATTGTCTTGAGTGGTGGCCACTAGTAGGGATGACTGTGACAAGAAACTCGTGCTCTACACAAACTGTCTTGTCATCACTGCATCTGCAATGACATGACTTTCATCAGCTGGAGTGCAGGGGGCGCACGGGGCAGGGGTGGGGGGCATATGGAGATGTACTATTTCAGCCAGGTACAGTGGCACAGCCTTGTAATCCCAGCTACTCAGAAGGCTGGGGCAGGAGGATCTCAAGTGTGAGGTCAGCCTCAGCAATTTAAGAGACTCTGTCTCAAAATAAAAAATAATAAAAGGGTTTGAGGGGGTAGCTTGGTGGTGGAGCATCCCTGGGTTCAATCCTCAGTACCGCACAGAAGTAAAGAAACTTTTTTTTTTTTGGGTGGTACTGGGGTTCCTGGAAGCCCTTCTACCTTCGGGTTACACTCCCAGACCTATTTTATACTTTTTATTTGGAAACAGAGTCTCTTAAGCCAGCAAGGCTGGCTCCGAACCAGAGCGATCCACCAGCACGATCCTCCTGTCTCCGCCTCCCAAGAGTGGGGATTACAAGCGTGCGCCACCATGCTCGGAGTAAACAAACATTTTAAAGTTACTGGTTGGTGCCTCTCTTTTTCTTCCAGGGACTTCCAGCTTCTTTTCTTCTTCCACAGTAGACTGATGGATCAGTTGTGACCCTTCCTTCTGGCCTGCCACAAGTGACTGTGTTCACTTTGTGCTCAGTTAGGGCCAACTGAGTGCAAGAAGCCGGCACCTGCTGGATGCCTGATGTGCGCACCACAGCCATGCAGAAGTCACCCTCCTGCTTAGAGGTGACAATTCTATGAACATTTTTTCCTCCCTTGCATAAATCATCTATAAAAAATTAACATGGTATATGAACAAGCCATCTGCACAGGGACAATTAAATTCTCTTTTTATTTCTAGTTAAGCGAGATATGCTCTGGTGTGTATGTTCACAGGGAGTGAAGTTTTCCTGAAGCCCATATTTACAGAGAGAAGTTGGCTTTGGTGTTTTCTAATTGGGGTTGTGGATACTGCACTCTGCCCAGTCATGGCTGCCCTTTCTCACCCTAGCGTGTGTATATTGTCCTGGCTGTGACCAAGGAAGCACCTCTAAGGTGGTACCCGTCAATGGATATCACTGATTAATATACTCACTGGGTACATATGAAAGGTAGGCAAAGGAGAAGAATATTCTTTAAAATTTTAAACTTTTTTTCAATCAGCACATTTAGTTTATTTGGCACTTTGCCTTTTAGCTTCTTTGAAGACTGTTGTTAATACATACATTTGCATTTAGATTCAAACTCTATCATATAATAAATGCCAAAAAGCCTTATTAAATGTGGTTAAACCTATACATTGGTTTTCCTAAGGGTTATTAATAGCACTTAAAAATCCACAAAAAAAAAACCCTAGGGAATAAATTTCTCATGCTTTGTTGAAGAAACTCGCTAGAGGTCAATGTCTGAGGATGTGTAACTTTCACCGCATGTGTATTAAGGCACAGGGCACATGTGGAAGAGATACTGCAGGGAAAGAGAGTGGGTTGAGGGAGGACAGAGCCTCGGAGTATTGTTGGAGACCTCTTCACTTTCACATTATCAGGTTGGGCACAATTGTGGGTAAATTATTGAAAATTTAGGGAAACTTTCTTTTAAAAAATTTAAAGAACTCACCATTAAATTTAAAGACAGGGGCAAACCAATAATCAATCTTCGGATGACCTGGAGACAATGTCTCAACCTCATGCTGAGAAAAATATATGATTGTACCTCCAGCATCTCTTGGGAAGTGTGTTGATGCCAAGCCTCTTCACCCACAAATGACATAAACACGGAGCTCACGCAGCTCTCAAGTTTTCTATAGGTGACCACTGTTATAAGTGCTTGTGTTAGGAGTTCTCAGCATACTCCTAGGCTTGATGATTTGCCAGGAAGATCCGCAGGAGGCAGCACCCAGCTGTACGTACGTCTACACTTTATTATGGCAAAGGATGCAAAATAAATCGGCAAAGGTTTCCCCTCTGTTATCTGGAGTCCCTCTGGTATTCCTAATATTCCCTAGTTCTGAGCTTGGCTAATCTCACTTAAGGGTAGGAGGTGAAGAAGGCTGAGGTTGGTCCATGGAGGAGCTACATCCGTATACGTGGTAAAAGTATGACTGTAGCATAGTTAACCTGGACACTCATTGTTGGGAGGGGGAAAAGTGGAAGTGGTGGGTGGGAGAGGGCACCAAGCACAGTCTGAATGTATGCCATTTTCAATATAATCCACATAAAAATAAAAAATAAAAGAAGCAAAGAAAAAGTGCATGGCAGGAGGCCCAGGGGAAACCAGGCACAAGCTTCCAGAGCCCTCTCCCAGAGAAGTCACACACAATGCATTTATTTCCTCCAATGAGCAGAAGCGACTACTATGCATAAACTCAAATCCCAACATTCAGTGTGACAGTAATAGGATATACAGCTTTTAGGATGTGGTTGGGCCATGGAGATGGATCTCTCACAGACAGAGTTAGTGCCCTTATATGAGAGACACTAGAGAGTATCTCTCCCTCTGATGCCAGGTGTAGACATGAAAGGAGGGCAGAAGAGAGCCCTCCCCAGGAGCCACATTGAGCTGCACCTTGATCTTGGATTTTCCAACCTCCAGAACTATAAGAAAAGTCACTGTTTAAACCACACAGTCCGTGTTATTTCTATTATAGCAGCTCCCAAAGGAAAAACAAACAATAGGGCATGTAAAATATCAACAACCAGAGAAACTTGATAGAAACTCAGCATTCAGAGTTTTTGTTGGGAGCTGGACAAGCAGGCAGATTCTGGCTGGCACACAGCAAAATTCCAGTTTCTTGGAAGGAGAACAAGTGTGTCTAGCCTAACCCATTTTGCTTGCAAAAACAGCACAGGACAGTGAACCACTCTTATCAGTATAAAGGGTGTGGGAACCTTTCTGAAACCCAAGTTCCTGGATGCCTGCTGAAGGTCAAATTCATAAGCAGGCTGTCCTACAGAAAATCAGTCAAGCCTGCCACGTTAAATCTCTTCTGCACCGATACCATATATACAGACATTCAAAGTCTCACATGACTTCATAATTCCCCCATGCCAGGCTGACAGGGGGTTCACATCTGGTTATGTTAAAAATGCTATTGGTTTCTTTTTTCATTTCCTCTCTTACATCTGCTCAGGATTACCTATAATACGAGAAGAATATAAATCATCAAATACAGTGCTATTCATTAAAAAATAGCTTTAAAAATCACTCAAGGAATTTATTTTAAGTAATTATGTTTACTGACTACAAAAAATTAATTGCTTTCAAAACTAATAAAAGTTTTACTGCTTTCCACATAGAGTCGGACTTTTTGAAAGGCAGATGAATATGTAAACACTTTTTAAATGTATTTTTCCAAGCCAATCGAATGGGCATGTGGCCAGCTATTTAAGATCTTCAAACAGAATTCAACTAATGATAAGTTTCTTATGTGGCCAAGTTTTACAAATGAGTCCATATGAGAGATTCATTTGAAGAAAAAAAAATAGTATTTTCCAGGCAGTTGTGACTCAAGAGGCACTCATTTGCCAAATTGTATGTTTTTAAATATTATATAATGTAACATAATTATGAAATCGATTAAAAAGCACTTCAACTGGTCTTAATCAAATGTCATGTTATATGATTCAGCATAATAAACAGATGGACATTTATTTATTTGCTCCAAAGCCTGGTCAAAAGTGCATTTGAACTTATGTTCAGGATATCACAAGTTATGAGTGAACCCGGCTCTTTATAAATCCCTATTTGCATGTAGAGATAAATTTATGTCTTATCAGAGTGTAGTATAGTTTAGTTATTTTACACTGAGCTTAGTGATTCCACCAAAAGTATGTGGCTTTTTACCTGGAAGAATATTTAAAAATCACGTTCAAAATCAAGAATAGTAAAGTTTTCCCCTTGATGGAAATAATTCTTTCATTAAATCTCAAAATGAGCTATGGTTATATAATAGGATATATTTTAATTTCCAGGTACAATTCTTATTTTTTTCTTTCTTTTGGCGGGTTTGGGTGTGGAACCCAGGGGCATTTGACCTCCAAGCTACACCCTCTGCCCTATTTCTTATTCTTTATTTTGAAACAGGGTCTCACTGAGTTGCAGAGGGCCTCACTAGTAGCTGAGGCTGTTCAGGAACCATGATCCTCCTGTCTCAGCCTTCCAAATGCTGGGTTTACAAGCGTGAGCTACCATGCCCAGCTTAAGTCAACTCTAATAAATGCTTGAATATAATGCATATGCAAATTTAAAAACAGGTAGGGCTGAGAATAAGCAACAGAACACGGCAAAACACTTTTTTTGAACAAGTGGTAAAGGTGAAAGGCTAAGTTTATTGAATGTGTTGGCCTAGTGGAAATCTATGTTGTTTCTCCACAAATTTGATCATAAAATGGAAAAACTACAAGAGCTACATGTAAGATTTCTTAAAAGAATAAAAAGTGACTTTTAAAATGACATTTAAAAAATAGAAATAATAAAGACAACTAGAAAATATAAACTTGATGCAATAAAAGAATAATGTGCAAAGCAGCTACCACATTAAATAAAATAATATAATGTAAAAATATATTTTTACATTATAAGCACTTGAAGGCCAACTTTTAGTTTATTTATATTGCATCATTTGACTCATTGTCTATGAAAAATTCAGAGAGCTTTTCTTAATCAAACAAGTTTGTGGCACATTTTGCATAATCATTACAAATAAGGATGTTACGTACCTTATTATTTTATGTTAATGTTCTGAGCTTGGTGGCCTATGGAAATATTAGATCCTCAAATGTAATAGAAAATAGAAAAGCAAGAAAGTTGTGACTTGTTTTTAAGCATATTATTCCTGTGAATGTATTTAATAGCCCCAAATTACAGTGTTTGCTCCTGTGATTTTCAAACATTACTTGTAATCAGTATAGACTGCCTTTGAAACAGAGCGAGTGTGTTGGTGGTTTCTATAATAAAAATTGGCAACTGTATATTATAAATAAGTTCCATGTCTGTGTGTATGTTGGCTGGGATGCCTGGTTGCTGGGTCTGTCTGTCTGACAGTGCTCAGGAAATGAGCCAGGAGTGGAGAGGCTGGTCCCTCCCAGTTGGTCTGGGTACCGCTTTCGTGTCAGTGTAAACAGACTTAGCCAGGCTTTATGACCCTAGGCGAGCTCACTCATCTTCTATGAAATTATCTAACAACATGAGGGCAAAAGGAAAGCTGCATGATTCCAGGTAATTCACTCCTTAGTCAGCCGGCAACAGAATCACCATGAATTCACTGCACTGAAGAGCATGACACAATATCCTGGACCCAAACTGTGATGAAAGAGAAATGTTCCTCAGGTGTAAAGAAGCAGCTCCTAACGTGCTGAGAATATGAAACCTACAAAGATGAAAAAGTTGCTAAAAAATCGTCGGTATAGATCATCTGCATCACTTTGCTACATCCTTTTAATTTTGAAAATACTTGTGCAGCTCAGTAGCTGGAAGAATCCCTTTATTGATTCCGTGGAGAGGGGGATGGTACATGTAATACATCTCCAATGTATCTCCTAGTAGACCTCTTTCTGAGATACTTGTAACTGAGAACTGATCAGGACTTTGTTTAGAAATTTAACTAGTTATCCAGGTGTGATGGGCATGCTTGTAATCCCAGTACTTGGGATGCTGAGCTAAAAGAATCTCAGGCTGCCCGGCGGACGTGGTGGCACACGCTTGTAATCCCAGCATTCGGGAGGCAGAGACTGGAAGATCACAGTTCACAGACAGCCTCAGCTACTTAGTGAAGCCCTCCACAACTCAGTTAAGACTCTGTTTCAAAATAAAAAATAAAAAATAGGACCTGGGTGTAGCTCAGAGGTAGAATGCCCCTGGGTTCCATTCCCAGTACTGGAAAAACACAAACAAACAAACAAACAAACAAACAAACAAACAAACAAACGGAATCTCAGGTTCTCAGCCAGCTTCAGCAACTCAGTGAGTCCCTTTGCATCTTAGTGAGACCGTGTTTCAACATTACAAAATAAAATAGGGTTGGAAGGGTAGCTCAGAGTTAGAATGCCCCTGGGTTCAATCCCCAGCACCATACACACACACACACACACACACACACACACACACACCAACTAGTTAATTGCTGAGTAAGTAATAAGTCAGAAATTATCAATAAAAACAAAATGTAATATCTTTTGCTCTAGTATCAGTTCCAGTGGGGAATTATCTTAAGAAAATAGCAAAGGAAAGAAAAGTTATATATTCATAAATAGAATAAGATTATAGTATATATTGATGCATGAATATAGTAATGATTCACCAACACAATTACTGGTTGATATCAAACACTTTGAAACAACCAAAACACTCAACAACTGAAGAAAAGCATAAATTATGATATACTTGTATGATGTAATTATGTGGCTTCTGTAATACCAAAGGAAACCAAGGTCAGTTTTCACTTTGATTAAATAAAACTTTACGCCAGGTCAAATGTTACATAAGACACATTACAACTCTAGTCAACAGTAAACACTATCTGTTGTGCTCAGCCACACCATGGCCTGAAGTTTGAAAATGAAACCAAAACTATTACTATCTTCATTTTATAGGCAAATGAACTGGGATTTGGAGATGGTACATATCTTGCTTAAGGTCAGTTAATTGGGCCAAGCTTTGATTCTGCAGAGTTCATGGTCTTAACCACAGTGCATACGCTGACTGACAGGTGAGAATGTGAGCATCCTACATGTAAGACTAGTTACATCAGAAGTGAGGACTCATAATAGATCTCCACTTCCTAACTCACTGGTTTATTCCTTTGCTCAGCCATCATTTATGGTGTGCCTCTTCTGAGGGGTCCCTTTCACCACACCTATGTTAAAACCCTAATATGGTCAAGGCTAGTATACACTGAAATAAAACCATCATGGTAGTGTCAGGAAGCAGGGAGAGATTATTCCATGTAAACCTCTTTTTCCTCTCTCTAGGAGGACTGCCAATTTTTTGGAGATAGTTCAAAAAAGTCACAAAGAAAAGCTCAAGAAGTAAAATAGTCATTCTCTTTTTTGAGGTTTGGTGAAAGTTTGGGATTCATATCTTTGTGTGGATAAATAGTATCTCTAAACCTCCCTAGATTTACATGTTAATACAATGGGATTTCTTGAAAACTTATGTTTTTACTGACCTTGTTACCAGCAGTCAAAATGTATTTCAAAAATTATTTTAGCCGGGCATGGTGGCATACACTTGTAATCCCAGCATTTGGAAGGGTGAGACAGGAGAATCATGGCTTGAGGACAGCTACTACTTATTGAGGCCCTTTGTAACTCAGTGATACCCTGTTTCAAAATAAAGAATAAAAAATAGGGCTGGAAGTGTCACTCGGAGGTAGAAAGCCCCTGGGTTCCATCCCCAGTACCGCAAAAAAGATTATTTTAAAATATCTTGAAAAATAAAGATCAGTAATCAATGGGCAACATTTTGATTTAGGTTCTTATGTTTCACTGCAATAAATATTCATCTCTATAATAATGGTTTTTCAAAATATTTTGTTAGAGGGACTTGATGTTTAAAAATAGAGAACACAATTTAAAAATATATTTTAACAAACTTGAGCTAACTATTTTCGGTATGCATTATAGATATTAAACTTTAATAAATATCTACTATTAAAGTGAATGCATGATAAAGGTACAGTTTAATGAATTAAATACAAACATGTATTTATATTGTATTAATATTTTAATAGTTCACATACAAAGTGTGGTCTACAAATAAATTCTGTTATTTTATTTTATTTTTTAAATTATTTTTGGTGGTACTAGGGGTGGAACCCAGAGGCTTTCTACCTCCGGGCTATACTCCCAGACCTATTTTATATTTTATTTGGAAACAGGGTGTCACTAAGTAGCCAAGGCTGGCTTCAAAACTGTGCGATCCTCCTGTCTCAGCCTCCTGAGGGCAGGGATTACAAGCGTGGGCCACCACGCCCGGCTAAATTCTGTTATTTTAAAAGCATAATAAATTATTAGCTTTGATAAATTCTCTGTGTCCATAAATTGCAAACTTCTGAAATGAGGCATTTTTTTAACAATAAGTTTTGGTGAGAAGGGATTTAGAGTTTGCTTCCTTCAAATGACCGTTAGATGTGTTTCTCAAATCCTACAACTTTTCTCTTGAAGTAGAAAAAAAGCTCTATTATTTGCAGATAAAACAGGAACTTATTTAGTTGCAAAGCAAGTATTTCTGTCTAGATCTAATTTCCTTCTCCGCTGGAAATGATAATACAGAGATCTTGCAGCTGAGAAGAAAAGGCATAACCCTGCCCAGAGGCCACAGGGAACTGGGGTCAATTCTGAGTCTGAAATATCCCCAGACCCATGAACTGAAAACCACTTAAAGGAGATTGCTTCTAGAGTCTTTTTTTTTCTCCTTCCTATACTTCTTGCTTACGTTTTTTCCCAGCAAGCACATGCAACACACACACACACACACACACACACACACACACACACACACGCCACAGATCCTAATTCAACAAAGCATAAACACATGGTCTGGGAGCCACCCATAAGAACGCTGGTGTTGGGCGAGGGCTTACTAATGAAGGTGCAAACAAGACGCTGTCCTTAGTGAACAGAAAACATGAGTTGAATATCTCAGCACCAGGCTCATCCATGAAACATGACCCTGACCATGTGGACGGGCACAGCAAGATGCTGCCAAGGTGCTGTCTACAAAGGAGCACTGCCCGCCCAACTTGTGATCGGGGCACATAGCTGAACTGTGCAAATTGACACAGGCTCATTCCTCCTAACAGCTCGTATGATGGGCTCTTGTGTTCAGGGGCTGAGGTCCGAGGTGAGAGTACTCAGGGATGATTAAGTGCTGACAAGTATTAACAAGTCAATACTTTTTAACGTGACCTTCAAGCATGAAGGGCAGTTGCAGAACACTTTCTGATTAACAGAAAAGAAGAAACCGCATTGATTTTTTTTTTCAAAAAAAAGTTCTTATGGCAGATAGATTGAGATGAGGGTGACATCATTCCACTGCTATTTATGAATGTCAGATAAATGATAAAACAGACGGCGGCTCTTGCCCTATTTCTGTTCAAGATCAAGGAGGATGTTTAAGAAGTACAACAATATCGAAGTATTCAGAGGGTGCTGTCAAAGTTTACCCATGCTGTCTCTACTGCAAGAGCAGGATGTGAACTCAAGGAGCCCAGACTATTTCTTCTATTCCATCTTCAATCCTCACCCACAAGGCACAGCTTGACCAGTCGGAACTTAATGACTCCTCACCAACTTGCTCCTTTTCCTTCTTTTCTGATGGGAAAAACTGAACAATGCTGTTCTATACAACTTTCTATGATGATGGCAATATTTTCTATGTGTTCCTAGCCACCGAGGTCACGTGGCTTCTGAGAACTTGACGTGGGGCCGGTGGGACTCGGCAACATTAGTTATTTTCTTATTTATTTTGAATCCATTGGAGCTTAAATAGTCACCTGTGGCTAACAGCTGCCTGCCGTATTGGGCAAGGCAGTGCTAGTAAGAAATGATGGTACGTTGATAAGAGACCTTATCTTTAGACAGGTTTTGTTATTATTGCCATTTTTCATCTGAAGATATCCAGAGAAGAAGGATTAAGCAACTTGCTCAAGGTCAGAAAGCTAGCAAGGTTCAGAGAATTCAGACCCAAAACTTAGGTGTCTGTGACCTATAGTCTTGCAGGGACATGGAACTGCAATTCTCTTTCATGCATAAGAAAACTGAAAGGTAATCGCCAGACTTTGCAAACTGCAAGCTCTGGGTAAATAGCAATGAAAAGAAGCTGGCCGTATGTGGCATGATTTCTTTAAAAAAAAAAAAAAGCAGATTGGAAAATACTTTTTTTGGCTATAACAATCTACCTTCAATTTTTATATCTGACAGTCTCTCTTCCATAGACTTTGTGTTAAAACATTTGCCATAATGAAATATTAGCCACATAAATTCAAGGAGACAATATGAATGAAGTCTTTCTTAAACTCATGTCATATCCTATTACACTAAGTATTAGTCTATTGCGTTTGCCCTTTGCTGACAAATCAGATTATGTTTTCTTTCATAAATCGACTGGATCCTATGAAACTACACAAAAATCTAGAATTCAGAATTACAAAAAAGTGATTTAAAGTAGGCATGGTGGCTCAATCCTGCAATCCTAGTACTTGGAAGGTTGAGACAGGATTGTAGGTTTTAGGTCAGTGCATGGTAACTTAAAGAACTCCGTTTCAAAATAAAAAATTAAAAGGGCTAGGGAATGTAGCTCAGAGGTAGAGAAAATACCCTGAGTTCTTTTCCCAGAAACACACACACACACACACACACACACACACACACAGTGATTTAGAAACAAAATATCAAACATGACTCCAAAAAAAGGGAAAAGTCAGGGTTCATGAAAAATAATATGCAGTCATATTGTATATTTTCTCTTGACTACACAATATTTTACATTCTTAAAATATTATAAACCCACTTCAAAATCCTCAAAAGCCTCACCTCTAGATATGTGTGTGTCCTGCATCCCAAACCAAACTCTTATTATCTTCCTAAATCTCTCCTTTATTCATGAGGACTCTCTGTGTAGCCCAAGGAAGGTGCAGGATTGTAAGTTCATTGAAACTGAGTTAGCAACAGAGCCAGTATTCTTTGATTCACATATGGCCTTTCATATTGCAAGGGAGGATATAAGATGCACCTTAATATTGCCTTACCAAGAGAAAAATCAAAGAGATAATGGGGTGATAAGCTGAAACATAGATAAAGAAATGGAGCAAAACCACAAACTTTGAGGATCAAAGCCTGGCTGGAAACAACACGGGTTAAGTATAACTATCTTGCTCTATAAGCCCACTTTGTGATTAGAGCTAGTGGACTCTGGCTGAGAAAGCTAAATGAGATACCGAAGCTAGTCTTATCAAAACCTTTCTGTATCAGTAACCTTGCAACATAATCTGCTGTCCTAGGTTCACAAATTCTGCCTGGCATCATGGGAGCTATGTGAGCAGGAGTGAGGGACAGGTTGACGAGAGCCGTCACACACACCTGCAATCTCAGTACTTTGGGAGGCTGAGACAGGAGGGTTGCAGGTTTGAAGCCAATCTCAGCAACTCAGTAAAACTCTGTCTCAAAATTAAAAAGGGTTGAAGATGTAGCTCAGAGGTAGAATACCCCTAGATTCAATCCCTATTACCCTCCAAAAAAGAGAGTGCTGCAGATTCCTCAACATGCCTCTCTTGTCTCCTGTCAAAGTACGGGGTTTAAGTTGCTTCTCCGTGAATCTGATGAGTCCTGAATTTGTTCTAACCAACAGAATTGCACATGTGACATCGGTGTGTCTCTAGGCCTCCACTTTAAGAAACTGACAGCTTCTATAGCCTGTCTTTTAAAACACTCTCCCCTGAGCTACCATTTTAAGAAGCCTAATTACAATTACATTGGGTCCACCATGAAAGAAAGATTAGATGCCGGTCAGCAGTCCCAGCGAGATGGGCCTTAGCTTAGCCATCTCTGCCAAGCAGCCTACCCTGTAAAGAAGTGCATCCATCAATGTCAGAGGGAAGAAAACAGTCGCCCCTCGAAGCCAGTCCTGACCCACAGAGTCATGGGAGGAAATACAAGTGTTCTTGCATTCCCCCTTGGCATTTTGGAGTAGATTGTTATGCAGTAGTAGATAAGTGGAACAGGTTATTTCTTTTTACTTTGGTTAATCTCCAAAGTCACTTGTTAATTGCCCTTACTTTATTATACATTATATGTCTATTAAATATGAGGCCTCATGTTACCAACCCAGTCATATGAATTTTTAACCTATACATACCAATGAAACCAGAAGATGGTGGGTTTGGCTGAATCTTCTCCTTGGTATTCTCCTGGATAATGTCCCAAAGCTGCCATATAAATTTAGGATGAAGTATATAAAATGGCTGAGTTGGGTTTCTCTGACGATGTTGAATATATGGAGTGAACAGGTTGTAATCTGGCTTCTTGTACCACTAGGGAGAAAAAAATAATAAAGAAACGCACAATCAAGCCCAGAGGACTATGCTGTAAAAATAAGATGTACAACATTCAGACAAGTGGTTTTAGATACTGGGGCCAGGCTGGGGCTGGAGGGAGAGCAAGGACCATGATTCCTCACTGCTAAAGAGATGAGGACAAATACCAGGGCTCTAACCCTAGAAGGGGTAATAGTATATTCATTGGTAAAATAATAGCAATGGTTAGATCCAGGGTTAGTAAACTTTTCTTAAAGGATCAGATAGTAAACGCCTGATGCTCTGTGCACCATGTGACCTCTGTGGTCTCTTCTCAGTGCTACCACAGTATAAAGATACTGAATGGGCATCCTGTGTTCTAATAAAACTTTATTGACAAAGACAGGTGGTGGCCAAACTTGGCTTATGATAATAGTTTGCCGATCTCTGGTCTTAAATATTGTATTTCAAAAATAAGTTTTCTAGATTGTTTCTATGGTGACAAACATACCATTACTGCCTAGGTCTGGGAGTAGGGTGTGAGGATCCATTGGGATGGACTGACATGTAAACTCATAGGGTGATAGAACTGTTTTCTTGATTATGACGGTAGTAACATGAGGGAATAATACACATCAGTATGTAATTTACATTTATTGTAGTATACTATATAAACAAGCCAATAAAGTTGACTTAAAAGTCGTTAGAAATGTGTTGGGTGCCACCGTAATGTGATATTTGGAGGGTGCATGGGAAGGGCCTAGCTTCAAGGACCTTGAGAGCGCTGAGGTCCCTTCAAATAGAAACCACAGGTATTCCATGGGTGTATATCAAGATCCCAAGTACTATTTCACTGGTGAAATGTTCTATGGCTTTAAGATTTTTGAGAGTGGCTGAGCCATATTCTCTTTATTAAACTAAGCCCCCAAACCAGGTTGCATTAGCAAAGAAACAATAGAAATGTGGGGCCAGAGAAGAAATCCTTTCTTTCCAGATCCTCCCATGGCAACACTGGCCCAAGTAAGAGATTATGTCACTTGTATTTGAGCACTGTTCCTTCCCACACTTGTCAAGTGGGGCATCTCTGTGCCTTGAGCTTGGATGCTTCCAGCACAGGAAGAAACAAGGTCAATAGCCAGAAATGTTCTGTCTATTCACAAATAGCAAGAACGTTGCCAAGGCTTAAAGCTGGAGACCCTCAAGCTGGGAAGAAAGTTGGCAAGTTCCAATGTCCATTCCATGCTTGATTCTCGGTGGAATGTCCATAGGAGAGTCAACCAGAGAGCTTTGCCAAATAGTACACAGCAAGGCTGTGTCCTCTGTTTTTCTGGAAATGGGAATCTGACAAACAGCCTTAAAAAAATCACTTTAAAAGTGATTGTGATTTTCACCTCTGGTTAAGAAAGAACTTGTTAGCAAGCATGCTAGATCAAAGTCCAGTTTTGATTTCAAGATGGAAACCATTCTATCTTGGTGATCGCTTTTGGAATGTTACTGCTTTGGGGAGCCAAGATCTGTCCTCTGTGGACCTGGCAAACCATGAGAGTCTGATGGGCTCATTTACATAGTTCACGACATCCTTTGCTAGGCAACAAGTTCACTGGATTTTCTTTCACGCTTCCACCAAAAGTAGCTAGCTATTTGCTTAAGGTGATGATGGTTTGCCAGAAGGTTCCAAGTACAACCTGCTTCTCTTTTGATGACTACTAATAAAATTGTTTCAGCTCTATTGTGTAAAATTTAACAGACTCTGAGGCAGAAGCCAAAAAGAAGTACACTCAAGGGAAGGTTGGAACAGGCTGCATTTTAACAGCAATGAGCAGTGGATGCACAAAGTTTAGATTTGCCTGCTTACGACTTCCAATTTATTTTCAAAGATCTTGAAAATCGCTTCAAGAGGGAAGTCACTCCGCCACAATGGAACAATTGTGAGTTTAATCAGCCCGACTTTTGATGTATGTATGAATTTCTGAGCATTTAGATGTGCTGCAGTTTTTTGCCCATTCCTTCAGAACAAAATCCCTTTAGCATTAGATGGATAATGTCCACAAGTTTGCTACTGTGGCTGGGTATAAAAATAGTGTGCGCATCCATGTACTCAGTACCACTGGGCAGTTTGTTCTGTCAAGGTGCAATTCGTGATTTGCTCCCACGATTAATCAGCCAGAGGCACTGGGGTCAGGGAAAAAGGAAATACTTACCAGATTAAGATTGGCAGAATAAGGAGCTGGATCCCAGGCCACCAAAATGACATCTTTGTATAGATAGCTATCCATGAAGTGATGGCTGGGGTTAGTCAGAATCTGCAAGTACACAGAAAACAAGAAAAGCATTTCAAAATCAGTGTTTACTTCTTTAAAAGTGTATGTTAAGAGGTGAAAATTGCAAAGAAGAAACCCAACATGGCTTAGGTTTTCTATTTTCCTTTGGGAGAGAGGGGGAAGCTGACATTGGAGGCTGAAGCACTTACTTAAAAACTATTTAAGCCAGGAGTGGTGGCCCACTCTTGTAATCCCAGTACTTGGGAGGCTGAGACAGGAGGATCACAGGTTTAAGGCTAGCCTCAGTAACTAAGTGAGACCACCTGCAACTTAGTGCAACCCTGTTTCAAAATAAAGAAAAAAAATAGGACTAGGGGTGTAGCTCGGAGGCAGAATGCCCCTGGGTTCAATCCCTAGTACTGCAAAAAAAGAATATTTATAAAAGTGAGATTTTTAAAAATAGTAACACTAGATTTTTTTCCTTTTTTTTTTCAACCAACATTGTATTATACCTAGTGGCCTAGACTCCAGTTCCTGGGAGTCATAACTCCCTAGATAACTTAGTAATTTAGGTCCTCATCTCTTCTACAGTAACCTTGACATGTAATCTGGAGATGGTGTGAAGAATTGAGTAACAAAGGAGCCTACAGAATGCCAGCCACAAACCTCCTTCCATGGCTTTATCTGGTTCTGAATAAATTACTCAATGTCACCAGCCAATCATTACTTTTTAAAAAACTATCATTTGGGGGAAAATATCTTTTTTTTGCTATATTTTAAGATGCAAATTTTCAAGCTAGGTGTAGTGGTGTGCACATGTAATCCCAGTATTTGGGAGGCTGAGGCAGGAGGATCAAAGGTTCAAGGAAAGCCTCAGCAACCTGGGCAGGCCATTAGCAACTTACTGAGACAACCATTTCAAAATAATAATAATAAAAAAAAGGATGGGAAATGTATCTCAGAGGTAGAATGTCCCTGGGTGGTTCAATCCCCAGCAACACACACACACACACACACACACACACACACACACACACACACACAGAGCAATTTTTCACCAAAAGATTTTCACACATTTTTAATGTGTCTATAGGGTGTGTCTTATAAGCAACATCTATTTCAATCTGGTGGGGTTTATCATTCTTTCTGGGAAGTTGTTATTAAAAGAACTGAAGATCTTACAGCCAATGACATCTATGAATTAAAGCAATATGGTAATTGCTTCTTACCTCACTGCAGGCTGCCTGGTGCACTGGACTGGGCAGAGAGCTAATCATTTGTTCTGCAAGCAATTCACCATAAATCACTTATCACCTCATTTTTTTCTACATATTTTTGAAACTCTAGAAATTGTTGTGGTTTGTTCTAACAGTAGTTCTGCCATAAATTTGGAAGCCATTCTTATTAAAAACAGAGAAGAAAAGAGGTATTTTCATTTCCAACTAAAATAACTCATTTTTAGTTTCTAGTACTCCAAACCACAAACTAACATTTCAAAGATATCCTAGGAAGTCTCAGATTTTTACATCTATATTCCTTATTTCCTTGATTTCCTCTGAACTTAATTGCCTTTTCTCATGTTATAAAATGTAACATCCTAAGTTGATGATTATAAAATTATCTGTGTTATATCTAATCTGATGTTCTTTTGACTTTACTTCTCATTTATATTTATATAACATCTAAATTCTCATTTATCTGCATTTTTTATTATTTTTTTATAACTACTAGACTCATGGTATTAAACAAGTATTATCATCCTGGATAATCAGGTGATTATGTTCATTTATCCTCTTACACTATTTGCCTATAGAATGTACATCCATAAACACAGTCCATCTGTCTTACCTGTGAGTTGATGATGCGCACAGTAGTTTTATTTCCAACATCTTTCTCATAACCACGTGTAGGAGCAGAATTAAATCTCAAAACTGCATCATGAGAATCTAAGGGCACATAATTGACAAACTTACTTTTTCTTTCTGCAGAATCATATAATCTAGGAAAAAAAATGTTTAAGCAAATCTTTCAATACCTGAAGCTAATTAGATATCACCGGCAAAATTAGTATCATCTATTTTTCAGATAACTGACTGCTGATTTAGGATGAGATCTTGGCTAGTGAGATAACATAGAAATGCACATGCAGCCGCACACCTCATTATAGGAGTGAGTCAGTAATGGCTGCCATGTACAACAGTGGTCTCATGTAGATTATGTTGCCCAGAGACAACTGTAGCATCTTAGTACATTCTGTGATGTTCTCAGTCATGAAAGTGCATAAGGATGTGTTTCTTGTTTCTCTGAATGTAGCCTCATTTAAGAAGAAAACCAGCCCTGATTTCCATGCAGCCTTCCATACTGTTGCAGAAGTCAAGAAGACATATGTGAGAGCAACCCTGGACCCTTCTGTATTCTTAGGGCCATGATCTGACTGTGCAGCCCCGGAGGCTGGGAGAGACTGCCAATGTCACCAGCTGCCTGAACTCTTTATGCTGTGTAATGACACACCATGGTCCATTGAGCTTGACCTACAACATCCATCTTCATCACACTTCATTCAGTGTGGCGGCAAGACTTTTCCAAGTTCTCTCTGCCGGGCAGAGAGGTGCCCTTTGAAAACAAGACTCCACATCATGGAGGCTGAGAAAGAGACAGAGCGAGATATGGAAGAAAGTGGGATTAAAGGTGGGAGTGGGGAATAAGTTTCCTTTGCTTAAGGCAGACTATAAACACACGTTTCTTGAAATTCTGAGAAGCAGAGTGAATGAGCAACAGGGGGACTTCTGTGGGCTGTCTTTGACCAGCCTATCATCCCATGCACTTTCCAAGCTTGACTTGCAGGGAGTGTCTGTGCGAGAGGGTGAGGGGTGACATCATGCATTTCTGATCTGCTCAAGATCCAACTGATTCAAGTGCTCCATGCAACCTGACTACACCCACTTAAGCCCCTAGAGCAGCCTGCCTTTCCCCACTTGGCTCCTGCTTCTCCTAATCTGCATGTCCTCTTCTTATGTTCTGAAGAGTAGAAAATTCCAGGGCTGCTCCCATGAAAACTGTGTTACCAGAGGTGGTTTTTATTTGCAAGTCTTGAACTCCAAAGAATTGGGATTCCGGTTTTAAGCACTAAAATTATCCCAGTTTTGAATCCATAAAGCTTATCTAGCTATGCCATCAAACAGTCCTACAGTATTCTTTGGGGGAATTTTACAATCGTCACCAAGCTATGACTTTGGTCTACCACCTGTTGTGGCAGATAAAACTGACGTGCCACATAAGCACATTTATTTGTGCACATTTAGTCTATGATGACGAAATTGAGCTGTTGAAACAGAGACCGAGGCCTTATAACTCAAAAGCCTGACATATTTTCTACCTGGTTCTTTTATAAAAAAAAGTTCAAGTTCACCAATCACTAGAGTTGAGGGAATCTATTCTCTATTTAAATGATGACAAAATATTTAAACACTTTCAGTTAAAACCCAGTCCCTTACTTTGCACTTATTGGCACAAAAACTTTTTTAGTGAATTGCTTTATTATTTATTTTTATTAAATAGCATGTTATCATAAAAATTCAAATGATATTTGAGCTAGGAAAAGTTAAATTATCCACTGCAGTAGAGCTCACATTTTAGTCTCAGGACTCTATAATAATAATAATAATAATAATAATAATAATAATAATAATACATGTTTACTGTGCTAGCAAGCAGAACCAAAATGTAAAATGTTTATTATTAATGTATATTAAAAATAACATTTAAAATAAAAACTATATAAAAGCAAAATAATAGTGAGTGTGTGAGTGAGTGAGTGAGTGGGAAGGCTGACAGTGTTTTGAACATTTGCAAATCTCTTAAAGTTCTGTCTTTTTAGAAGCCAGTTGGTTTTTCTCCTCTTCTACATTCAATCTATTGCAATATGTTATTTTAGCAGGAGTATATGAAGACTCAGATATACCACTAAAAAGGGGAAGGCTATTTTAGCAGCCTTCCCAGAGAACTGTGAATATTGTTCTTTGACGCTTCATCAAAACTGGACAAATGCCAGTGTGTTAAAGGTTGTTTGAAATGTGGATTGTGAAGCATATTATCAATGGATATTTCTTCCTAATCAATTAATGACTTCAGGTATTACTTTTGAAGTACCCATCAAGATTCTGCTGGCACCAACAGCAGAATGTCTGCATCTACCAACAGACAAGCCTTCTTCATGGGGATTTCCTCAGAACCTATTTTGTCTCTAAGTTAGGGGGGTTTCCAAATTGTGGATTTTTAGAAAATTCAAATGAATAGTACAAATCCAAGAATCTAACTAGTTCTGCTACATTATAATTCATCAGTCTATTTTGCCACTTAAATGGGTCTTTCACCACTATATGACATTTTATTTCATGCAGCAATCACTTGAAAATTCTGTTAGTTCAATAAGTTAGGCAGATTTCAAATATTGATGCATTTCATTAAGTATTCAAAAACCACACTGGTTATCACCACCACGGATCTCACCAGCTTTCAAATATGTGAAGCTTCCAAGCTAGTAATTGCAAGCTTAAATTTTATTACTAGAAACAAATATTGTCAGTTATT
Organism: Muscardinus avellanarius; assembly: GCF_963383645.1. Classification (NCBI taxonomy): domain Eukaryota; kingdom Metazoa; phylum Chordata; class Mammalia; order Rodentia; family Gliridae; genus Muscardinus; species Muscardinus avellanarius. The sequence continues at coordinate 80,419,975 of NC_137801.1, read as the reverse complement.
TTCCTACAAGTGACAGGCTCGGTTAATTTCCTTTTGAGAAAATATCTGCCAAATATCCAAGTCTGAATAATTAAAGTGTGTCTGCCAGTCATTTTTTTCCCCTCTAAGTAAAAAGTGTATTTCATGACAAGAGAGGCTAATCGAGCTTCCAAAGCAATCCTTACAAGAGTCTTTCTGGTATCCATTGGTAGGCAGAAGGGCTCTCTCCTATTTCCCACTTTGCCACCAAGGATCTGAAAAACACATGTGCTCCAAGATTGAGATTTCAGAGAGCGCTTCCTCAAGTCCATCCACAGTGAAGCATGCACCCTGTCCCTCCTCTGTGATGCTTGGTGGTGAAAGATACCATGATGATCAGGGGCATCCTTCGATGTCACCACCCTGATTCATATAAGCAGGCAGTGGTTCTAGTCATCCTTACTTTTGCCTGGCCAGTGCCAATGTCAAAGTTAAAAAAAAAAAAGGACTTTTGGGCTATTATTACAGGAAACGTTTTTACCTTATTGACCACTGAAAGGGTCCTGGGGACCCTGGATGGGTCACACTGCTTGAAGTCATGACCTAGGGCCACCCCCTGAAAAAGTAGAAAATAAAAGACGGCCACCAGACAGTGAGGGGCTCTGGGTATTCAGGTAAATCAGTGACAAGGCCAAAGAAGACGTGTGATGCTAATTCTCCCCAACAACACAGCCACTGTCTCAAGGTTAGATGAGCAAGCTCAGGGTCTCAGGCAGTGGGTACATTTCAAATGAATTGAGTGATCATTTCAATGTAATCACATCACCCTTAAAAACCTACATGGAACCGTGTTCTAGGCCTTCCAATGACTTTTCAGGGCAGACACAGCACCGAGGAAGCAGAAAGGCAGAGCCTGTGGAACTTGTGCTTAATCTGATGGAGGCTATCTGTGAGCAAGACTGGGTGGGCGTGTTGCAGGAGGAGGCCAGAGGGACTCCCAGACAGGTGTGTTTTGGTCATGCACGCCTGGCTGTGCATTGGCTCCGTAATGCACCTTAAAAATATAAGCTGCCCATTCACATTTAGAAGAGAAGAAAGTGGTCCAGCAGCAAACATGAAGGGAACAGAGGGAAACTTGATATTTGAAGAAGGCATTTCAAGCCAGAGCAGCGCTATGTTGATCTTAAGAATGAAGCCTGGATAAGTGTATTCAGTGAGGAAGATCAAACCCTCCAGAAGCTGCCAGGCTGGGAGGTGGCCAGGACCAGGCCCCTGCCTCACCTTGGCCTGCAACCTGCATCTTCCCCTCTTCCTCCTGATCTCTACTAATCAAAAAATTAAAACATGCAGCATCAAGGGAAGGCAAATGTTCAGTCACTAGGGTATGGCTGTCCTAAGCCTTGAGCAGTCTCTCTCCCCTGGCCTGATACCTTCGCCTTTTGGCTCTCTTCAAATCCAGGACCTGGAGTGTTTCCTGTTGCTATGGTTTGGACAAATGTCCCCCAAAGGCCCAAGTGTTTGATTCCCCAGCCTGGGGCACCATTGGAAAGTGATAGAAACTGGGGAAGGTGATAGCAGGAAGTTAGGTCAAGGGAGTTATTGGGATGCTGGTTTCTCTTTTCTTTCTCTCTGCTTCTCAGCTGCCACGAGGTGAGTAGCATTCTCCGCTACACCCTTCCCACACAATATGCTGCCTCACAAAAGACCGCGAGCAACGAAGCCAAGTGACCATGAACTGAAACCTCTGAAACTCTCAGCCAAAATAACCCTTTCCTCCTTTTAAGTTGTTTATCTCAGGCACTTGACAGTGACCCAAGCTAACATACTCTAAAATGAAAACACACCCTGCTGCTTCTCGGACTCTAATCCAGGGCACAGGACGAGGACTGAGCTCTGCCCACCAGACTCCAGGTGCCTCTCTTTCCTTACCTATAACTTGGGAATCTCTATCTCTACTTTATCACCTATGAAGGCTGAGGCTGACAACAGCCAACAAAGAAAAAGCCTTAGATAGGTCCTTGTCTGTAGGAAACACTCTTAAGTGAGACCTATTATTACAACTGCTAAGTGAGACCAGCTTCTGTAGAAAGATGTACAAGAATGTCTACCTGCTGCCCTCCTACCTTCCTAGCTGGATTTATTTCTCCTCTCCCCTGGTCTCTGTGCTCCTTGCCACCCTCATAACCCCAAAACCTTGCTGTGTTGGTTCTTAGCTTCCCAAGACACTAGGCCTTCTGCCTGGATTGCTTGTTGGGAGCGATCTTTCTTCCTCTTCTCTCTACCCACTTAGCTGCCAGACTTCAGGGCGAGATTGGATTCCATTGTTATCTCTACCCTTTCTATCTATCTCTCCCTCAGTTCTCTTCAATCCACAGAAGACTGAAATTGTCTGGTTAAGGTCTGGATCCTCTCACCCCCACCTCAGGGTCAGACAGAATTGAATGGTTGGGAGCCCAGAGTGCTGGCGCACCCTTGTAATTTCAGTATTTGGGAGACGGAGAGACAGGAGGATCGCAGGTTCGTGACAAGCCTCAGAAACTTCATCAGAACTTGTTTCAAATTAAAGAATAAAAAAACAGGGCTGGGGGTGCACCTCGGAGTTAGAACACCCCTGGGTTCAATCCCTAGTAACTAGCCCCCCAAAATTAATGGCTGGGTCTTTGCCTTATACATCTTTGTATGTAGCACAGGACATGGCAGAATTGGGGACCAATAAATAGCTAATGCTTGCTGAATAACTTTGTGAACTATCTTTTCGCCCTTTTAAAGATAAGGTAACAAGACATGCCATATTCAAAGCTCTCTTCAGAATACTCTGGGTTCTACCACCTCCTCCTCCCCATCTACCTTCTACCTCCCACCCACTTGCCAGCACTCAGGTGTCGGATACACAGACCTTGGTCTTCCACATCAGGACTAATACTGTTCATCCAGAGAAGACCTCCCTCCTCTGTAGTGCTTCCTCAGGACTGTGACCAGTGATCTCATTAGCACATTATTATTGCTTACATGCATGGTGACAACCGACTATCTTGCTACTCTGGGAAGTCATGTTCCATGTTTCCATTACAGTTCAGGTGGTTTTTCAACAACATATTCAAAGTGGAGGTGTTCACAACTGCTGTACTTTTCCAACCCCAAACAATTACTCAGTGTGACTGACTCAGTCTAATAGAAGGGGCTAGGGGGGCCGGACTGCATTGGCCACGGAATAAACGGCAGGGGGAGCCCGAGGGCAGACAATAGACACATCTGAGGTGTAACTGGGTTTCCCTTTGCAGAGTACTGGGGACCTCCGCCTAAAGGTGGGGCAAGTTTGCACAGACGACCTTAGGCCCTTTTCAGCTCTGCCTTCAATCTCTCGTAAGATGATGACCTATGGTTAGTCTTTCGAGCATCACTTAAATTAATTCCCAAGCAAATTACTTAGGTGCCAACCTGTGTTCAGCTACAGCATGCCCCAATGTTCCAAGATGACGGAAGGAGCCTACCATGTGAATCTCTTTTCATCCTGAGGACCATTAATGACCATATAGGTTTAGGCATATTTTCACTGGATTAGGAAGGAGGTGTGGATGCTGACGTGCATCTTCCAAAGATGAAACATTTTCTGTGTTTACAAATTCAATAAGGATGGGATTATGTGACCTAAAAATGGTAGCACAAAATCTGAGCCAAAGAAACCTAGATAGAACAAGAAAGAAAATTTTTAAAAATGCCAGCATGTTCTTCATTTGTGATTTTACAAGTCTAATCACGTAGTATAAGAGCACACCGCCTAAATTATTAGTTTTTCACATGGCATAAATTAAACTTGGATACTAGAAACTAACATATATGTAATGTTTGCGGTATTTCATGGTTTTTTTTTTTTTTTCAGGAGCACGGGTTTGTGGTGTCTTTCATAGTCTCTTTCAAATTCTGAATAGAGTTTAAAAGGCTCTGGTCAAGGATATTTATGCAGGAATAAAGAACAGGGGCATTCTCTCTGACATGCAAAAACATTCCAAATACTATGTATTTACAATGCAGAGGTGTTTAAAACAAAACAAAACCAGAAGCCAGTTGCTGTCTGCTTCAAAGCATACTACTTAAATTCCTCCTCTACATTATTAATATTGGTCCTTGGAAATGGGAAAGAACTGTGGTGTTATTTCACCCCCGGGACCTCTAAACACTGCTCTTTCTTAATAAATTGTAGGCTGCTCTGCTCTGGCTTTGGTACAAGCTTATGTGACACATGGATGGTGTTATTATAAGCCTGCTGTAATGTCAGCACAGAACACAGGGACCCCAGACCACAAGCCCAGATTTGTTTTTGTTTTTTTTTTTTAAATTAACTTTTGAAGAATTTCCCATCCAGCTTCATTGCCAAGGACATAGGACTGAGGCCAGGGCTTTCAGGCTGACCTGTGGCCGTATCACTCCATCCCCAAACAACCTTGGAACACAGGCTACTCTTCAAGGACACAGAAAAACTAGCAACGCACCCTGAATGTCACTTCTAGCCTAGTTACGTTACTTCTAGACACTCATGAATGTTACTTCTGGACACTTCTCCGTATGTCTGCAGCAAGAATGCATTAGATGAGGTGGTTTTGCGTCTAGACTTGAGGCTGAAGCTATACATAGTTTCAGGCATACAGTAGGTGCAAAAAACATGTTTGTTAAGTAAATACATGATCCTAAAGGCCAAGCTGCCTGCTAACTGGGGCCGTCCAATCATAGAGAGAAGTCAGAGGAACAAAGGTCCCCAAATTGCTGAAGGAGAGAAGAGCCCCAGAAGCAGAGGGGAATGGGTATTTCTGGCAAGAAGAGGTTAAGAGGCTGGGGAAGGGAGGGAAATAAATGCAATCCAGGGCGGAGGGAGATTTCTATAGAGTGTCAACACCATCCTCTCCAATGCAGAGCCTGGAGTCTGGGAAGGGGGAGGAACTTGAGCCCTACCTCAACCGAGAGGTATCGGAAGATGGAAAAGGAGCTGGGATGATTAATGTATGTCAGCTTGGCTAGGCCATGGTGTTTAGTGGTTTTGTTAAACAGCAATCTAGAAGTCCCTATGAAAGTGTTTTGTTTGTTTCTGGATGTGATTTGTATTTAAATCAGCAGACTTTGAGGACAGCAGAGTACTCTCTTGGATTGTAGATGGGCTTTAGCCAATCAGTATAGGGCTCTAAGAACCCGGCCAGACACTTCCTGGGTGTGTGTGTGTGGGGGGGGACTTCAACATGGAAGAATGCAACATGGAAACCCTGCCTCAGTTTCCTACCTGTCAGCCTGGCAGATCTCAGATTTGAAAAGGCCCCAGCAATTACTGAGTTATGTCCTTAAAATAAATCCCTCTCATCCCTCCACTGGCCTGTGTCTCTATGTTTCTCTCCAGCACCCTGCCTAATACAGTAATTGCGAAGCACATCTGCTCTGGGGCTCCGGGCACCAACCTGAAGACAGTCTTGTTGGTGAGATGGGAAACCAGGACAGTACTGTACTGTCCTGGAGAAGGTCCCTACTGTGCACACTGGCCATGTCCCCAAGGCCAGGCCTGGGTCAAGGACTGGGGGCCAGAGCTCACTTTCCCCCTAGAACATGTTCTCTATAGCAGTACGATGTATTCCAGAGCCCAAGGACTTGAATTTGGTCCCTAAAGGAACCAAAACTATCATCATGTAACCTCTCCGGTGTCAATGCCTCTGACTGGGCAATCTTTCTTTCTTTTCCTTCCTCCTCTTATATGTGTGTGTGTGTGTGTGTGTGTGTGTGTGTGTGTGTGTGTGTGGTACTGGGGATATAATCCAGGGGCACTCTACCTCTGAGTTACACCCCAGCCCTATTCATTTTTATTTTGAAACAGGGTCTCACTAGGTTGATGACACTCTCACTATTGCTGAGGCTGTCCGCAAACCTGTGATCCTCCTGTCTAAGCCTCTCAAATACTGAGATTACTGGCATGCACCACCATGCTTGGCTCTCCTCTTGCTCCTTCTCCCCCCATATTTCCACCACCCCACGGGCTGCCCTGCTCTGTATGTGGGCAATGCTGGAAACCTATTGCAGGAGACCACTGTTCTTATGACTGATGACATCTAATGCATTAAAGGGGGCAACGGGGAGGAGAGAAGGGGCATTCTTCCTTCTCTCCAAGAATCCCTAAGACCCTGCTCCCAAAGAATAACTCTGCTGGGACCTCCATACAGACTTTGCAGGTCTACAGCTAACCCTGGACACCAGGTGCACAGACCCCAGCGGACCTACCCAGGAGAATCAGAGGCACATACAGAAAAAAAAAAAAAAAAAAAAAAAAAAAAACCGAAACCCAGGACGAGGACACCTACCTATCTCCTCTCCCAAAGAGGAGTTGAGGATGGAGCCCGCGGACATGACGACGGCGCAGCTGCGCAGGCCGCGGGGGTACAGCTGGCCCAGCGGCACCGAGGGCACCAGGCGGCGCCAGCCCAGCGTGGAGAAGGGCGCCTCGGTGCCGTCCAGTGTCCGCACACGGCCGCGGCTGGCCAGTTTGCACAGCAGCTGCGCCCTGCTCAGCCGCGCCTCCTGCTTCCCTCGGAAGCGCACTCCGTGCTTGTTGGCGTTCAGGTAGTCCCGCATTGCCTTCTGCAAGCGCGGGCTCAGCAACCTGGAGGAGACATTCCCTTTCCAGAGCCGGTACAGGAAAGCCCTCGACATGGAAGCGTACAGCCGGTCTCCATCTTCGCCCTCCTCCAACACCTGGCTCCTGCCCCGCCTTCGGTGCGTCTTCTTCACCTGCCTCCTCTGGACTGGTCCTGCTGGCAAGGCCCTCTCCCTCTGGGACGGCTCCTCAGGGGAAGGGAACCCCAAGGTCTCCTGCGTATGGCTGTACCACGCTGGCTGACCCGCAGCAAAAAGGTAGTCGTTGTCCTCCTCGGGGTAGAAAGCACTTTGAGATTTTCTCCCCACCTGGGATGAAAAAAACTCTTCATTTTCAAACCTATCTGGGGCCTGGGCCCAGTTCTGCGGGTCCCCGGGACCTGTGTGAAAGGGGCCGGAAAGGTGTCCACCCTGTGCCCTGTTGGCCTCGGCGCTCCGGGGAGAGGAGGCCTCCTGCAGGGCGCCCATGATGGCCCGCTGGTTGCCCTGCACAGGCAGAAGCTGCCTGGTGTCCAGGAACGGGAAGGAGCTGGGCACTGGCTCCGCGGGGTTGCTGTCGGTGAAGTAAAAGAAAATCACCAGGAAGAGGAGGACCCAAGCAAATATTCCGAAAAGCATTCCTTGTCTCCATTGCTTCAGGTGTGGTTTCATGGCAGATCTCTGGGCTGGGCGCCTGGGTGTCTGGGAGCACTGAGAGGCTGGGGGAGACCTGAAACACAGCCAGGAGATGCAGTTAGTCAGTGCATATCCACTGCTGGGATCCCCTGGCCAGGGCAGTGTTGGGATGGGGGCTGAAGGTTACATGAGAAACTGCCCCCGTCTTGTCTCTTAACCAGTCAAGGGGACTCACCATCTCAGCTGAGAGTGTGGGAGAGGAAAAGCCTTCCCTGTGTTACTTAGGGACATGTCTACCTCCCCGCCTTGAGATCCGCTGTGGGGGAGGGGGGCATTACAACCAAATCCACCTATAGCTGAGTTTATAGAATTCCAATTTGGTGAAACAAGCCAGGAGTGAAACATAAATTGCCTACTCTTATCTGCTTATCAGTTTGCCAGCGGCTTGAAACCCATCTACGTAATGTCTTGGTGTGCCTTTCCAAGGGGCAACAACCATATCAGATTCCTCATGGTCTCCTCCAGGCCTGGAAAGATGCCCAAAACATACCAGGGGTCCACCATCAGCAATGCTTTGGTCACTCTGGCTGCAGATGAATGGGACCTCAGAGTGCCTGTGGACTTCAACAACCCTCGGAACAAGGCCCTCCTAATTTTGTAACCAAGGCAGAATTGCCAAGGCTAAGCAATAAACATGGGACGTCCATAGCCTAGATGAGGAAATCGAGGTCCAGAGAGATTAAGTAACTCATTCAAAACCACAGAGCTGGCAGGCAGCAGATAGTTATTGGGGTTTCTTTAAGTGGGCATAATTGATGAAATCATTGATCATGGGATTGAACTCAATTTTTAGACCCCTCTTTTTCTCTAGAGGTGGGATTGACCCATAGTTTCAACTTTGTCATTTCACCTGATTGGTTTTTCTAGTGATCAGACCCCCAACCTGAAGCTATTTAGGGGGCAGTGTGAGTCAGCTCATTAGCACAGCAAATCTGTCCTTCCTCAAGAACTGGGGAGTCTTAGAACTCTCCAGGTCAGGAATCAAGGACAAAGACCAGATGCTTTTTTTCCACACTGGGTCTGCAGTATCTAATTGATTAATTAAGATACTGGGGATTTATGGTGGCATGCATTTGTAATCCCAGTACTTGGGAGACTGAGACAGGAGGATTGCAGGTTTGTGGCCAGCCTCAGTTACTTGTGAGGCCCTCTGCAAATTAGTGAGACCCTGTTTCAAATAAAAGAATAAAAAATGGGGCTCGGTGCAGCTCGGAGGTAGAATGCTCCTGGGTTCAATCCCTAGTACCACACACAAAAAACAATATATTGGGGATTGACCTCAGCGGCATTCTACCTCCCATTTACACCCCTAGCCCTTTTATTTTGAAACAGGGTCTCCCTAAATTGCCAAAGCAGGCCTCGCATCTGCATTCCTCCTGTCTCAGCCTCCCAAGTACTGGGATTCGAGGCGTGCACCACCATGCCTGGCGTGGGGTCCCCAATTTAAAAGGCTGTCTTTCTTCTTTTGGCTGAGAATTATCACTGTTTGGTCTCCCTTTATTGAGAAGCAGCTTAGGTGGACAGCAGACCATGGGAAACAGACCAGTTTCTTGTTTGAGCATTAGCCGGAGATAGTATTTTCAAAACCCAGAGACAGAGGCAGAGCAGAGGGAGATGAAATGACAAAACAAAGCTTTGCGCTGTAGAGAAGGAGCCAGAAACATCTGGCCTCAGGGCCGGTGCCCACCAAGCCGGATTAATTAATGCTGCGGCAGGTCAGGGGTGTCAGGAAGCCGCAGGTGAATCTGCTGCGAAGGTAAACCTGCTAAATTCCACAGAAAGTTCCAGACGATCCGATACTGATTTCATTAAACGAAACACCGAGTCCCATGCTGAAGCACTAGGAAGACTTGTTCTCCAAGGGAGAAGATAGCAGACAGGATAGGGAGGGAGACTGCCAGAATGTCTGGATGCACAGGAAGTAAAAGACAGAGGGGCCTGCAGTGGGTCCAGGACCCGTGACAATTTGTTCTTTCAGTCTGAAGCACCAGGAAGTAGCCAGAGGCGGGATCCCTGCGACCCCCTGAGTGCCACACAAGACGCATAGATACCAATGCCAGAACGACGCTGCTCTATCAGGTAAGACACGTGTGGCTCACGCAGTAATTATAGAAAGGAGTGGGTTCGCTGCCTCGGCTTGTGATTAGACTTCAACTTTTAATAATCCAAAAGCCTTCACTGCAACTTCAGTAGCTGCAAACCTTCTGTTGCTAATTAAGGGAACATTCTCCAAAAAACGATTGCATCTCAAGGCGGCGGCAAATCCTCTGCTACCGAAATCCCTTTTTAAGTATCGTGGCTCTCAGTCATCAGCCTATTTATAATAAATCCGGGGCAGAGAGGTAGGGGACTTTATCAACATTAAAGCTGTGTATCATGGTCTTTCTGGAAAGGAAGGGTTGGCTAAGCAATAGAAAGCATATTTCTCCCCTAATCTAGTACCTCTGAAATAGTATCATGACATAGCTTAAACACAGTGGCCTTTTTTTTACTCAGTGTTTGCCGCCATCATTAGCCAACGTGATAGAAATGGCCCTGGGGAGGCATAAGAGGTTCATCAGGTGAATCATGTGTCCCCAGGCGCCAATCGCAAAGTGCTCCCTAGTTAGACCTTTAGGTATGTTTTGCGGACAAAGCTTCAAGTGACTGGCACTGTGGGGGTTCTTCCCACTTCTCCCCGTGGGAAGAGCTCTGGCAAGATTACAGGCAAACCAGGTGCAATGTGTCTCTCTCTTGCTCTCCAAGGCGATTCCAGTGTTATCACCTGGCAGGGGGAAGGTTTCGGCCCCCAGTGGATATTCTCCGCCTACTGCCACCACTTTTCTCTCTCCCTCCCCTCCCTCCCGCTTCTGTTCTGTTTCTCCAAGGCTCTAGGAAACATCTATTTTTGCAGACAAAATCACAAGTGCCCCACCGCTGGCAATTATTTTGATTGTTCGACTTTGCCTAGGAAGGTTGTGGGTGCCCCTGTCTTCGATACTAATTCTCAAACAAAGAAACAAGTTGCATTCCCTCATGGATATTCAGACCAGCATGAAAGAGCGTTTAAATTTTCCCTCAGATTGTTCTGAAAGAAATCACATTTTCCAAAAGGCGCAATTTATCACAAGTTGTCAGATGAAATTATGAAATGTAAACAACTGCTGCAGACGAGCATCACAGCACAGCTTTGGGTTAATGCAGCTAACTTCTTATTTAGTTCCAGGGCAAAGAGAGGTTAATTCTAGGCCTTACCACTTGAATGATGTCCCTCTCCTGCCCTGCGGGTGACAAGCTTTATCGCCAGTTTTTTTTGAATGGAGTCTTTTTATATTTTTTAACACACTCGGACCGAGGCGTCTGCTACAATCACCAGCTGGCCAGGTTTTCTGGTGATTGTGTGTGTGTGTGTGTGTGTGTGTGTGTGTGTGTGTGTGTGTCTGGCAGAGTTGTGTGAACTAATCTTAAATCTAAGTATTTACTCTAACGTTGAACTTATACAGTTTTAGTGTGCGTATAAGCTATAGCGAGACACTCTGGTATCTTAATAGCCTTCGGGAGTCATTTTCTTTCGAGAATCATTTTTCTAAAATTAGCTCTCGTCACATATCTGAGAAAACACTCAGTCTGTGGGAGAGGAAGATCCTTCCCCCTGCCGGCAATCTCCCACTTCATCCCTCCCTCATGGGCCTCTTTTACAATGGGCTTTCTTTGCTTTTTCCATTTTTTATAAATCTAAGAAAGGCTCCCGACTGCTAAAGGCAGTGTGCTAAGATTCACTCTTTCACTATTCTCTCTTTAGTCCCAGCCCATTCTTAAGCTAATGTCCAGAAAAAGAGAAAGGAAAAGGTCAGCCAGGGCAGCACAGCACTGTGATGGCCGGACAGCAGACCCTTTCCTAAGGAGTGGATTTGTCAAGTCTTTGTCCCTGGGGAGGGCAGCAGGGCCTCCTTGTTACAACCCAGGTCTGTTTGACTCTCAATGTAGGTAGTGATCCATGATCCTTGTGCTGGGAAGGGCTTTACCAGTGTAAAAAAAGGCTCAAATGACCTTGCTTGGGAAAGGTCTAAGTTTAAAACACTGATACCAGGGCTTCCGGGATTATTTGAACCTCAGTCACTTGAATAAGTTATGTTGAGGACCACAAGCTTCCTGAAGGTGGAGAGAACATCTTATTCAGTCCTGCATCCCCAGCAACCAGAGTGGATTGGCCTATGGAAGGCTCCCAATTAGTACTCCTGAAATAAGCAAAATAAATGATTAAAACTAATAAAATAAATAGGGCAAGTATAATACACTAGGATTCCCCACATAGGAACTCCTGGTTGTTTTAGGACAGAGGCTGTGTCTTGCTTGTTGTGCTGTTTAGCCTAGCAGAAGTGTCTGAGTGCTACAAGCAAATGTAGGGTTAGGCTGTTGGGTGGCTAGGTATTATGGGATGGTTAGGTTCTTAGATGGCTAGGTTGTTGAATGGTTAGGTTGTGGTATGGCTTTATTGTGAGATGATTAGGTTGTTGGTTGGTTAGGTTATAGAATGTTAGGTTTTGTTTATTTTTGTTGTTGTTGTTTTTTGCGGGTCTGGGGATGGAACCCAGGGGCATTTGACCTCTGAGCTACACCCCTTGCCATATTTTTTATTCTTTATTTTGAAACCGGGTCTACTAAGTTGAAGAGGGCCTCACTAAGTAGCTGAGGCTGTTCGCAAAACACGATCCTCCAGTCTCAGCCTCCTGAATGCTGGGATTACAAGCGTGCACCAGCACACCCAGCTAGGGTTTTTAATGGTTAGATTGGATGGTTACATTGTTGTATGTTAGACTGTTGAATGGTTAGGTTGGATGGTTAGATTGTTGGATGCCTAGTTGGATGGTAAGGTTGGTGGACATTTGGTTGTTGAATGGTTAGATTGGATAATTATATTGTTGGATGACTAGTTGGAGGGTTAGGTTATTGGTGTTGAAAAGTTAGGTTGGATGGTTAGATTGTTAGATGACTAGTTGGATGGTTAGGTTGTTGGTTGTTAGGTTGTTGAATGTTTAGGTTGTATGGTTACATTGTTGGATGACGAGTTGAGTGGTTAGTTGTTGGATGTTTAAGTTTTTGATTAGTTAGGTTGAATGGTTAGATTGTTGGATGGCTAGGTGGATATTATTGACAGCAATCATAGTATTAGGGTGCTGGTTGAATGAACTAGCAGCCATTATTACAAGCTGCCACGTGCCAAATACCTCTCTGTGACAGGAGCTATACCAAGCATCTCATAAGCATCATTTCATTTTTATTCCTTGTGTTAGTTAAGCCTCTATCAGACTCGTTAGTAACCATTATCATCCCCATTTACCAGATAAAAAACCCAGAAGCTCCAAAAAGTTCTTTTCTAGTGTATTTTCCCAACATTTCTCTTTTTCACTCTGTCAAGAAGCCAGGAAAAAAAAAAAAAAAACTGCTAAGCTCTACACAAACACCAATTTTACAATTTTTTTTTTTTTTTTTTTTTGGTGGTGGTACTGGGAATTGCACCCAGAGGTATTCTACCCTTCAAGTTACACCTCCATCCCAATTTAATTTCTTTCTTTTTTTTTTGAGGTTCTTTTTTTTTTTTTAATTGGTGCACTGTATTCATACATCATAGTAGGATACATACTTTTGTAGACATACATGCACACTTTTTCCAGTCAGAAAATATATATCTTCTAGCTTTGTTCTTTTTCAAGATCGTTTTGGGTACCTAGACTCCATATTCCATATTAGGATAGATTTTTTTTTCTGAAAAATAAATATATAAATATATGATAGTTTCACCTAAAAAATAGAAAAAAATATTCTCTGGTAAGAAAGAAAGCAAAAAGAAATATTGAAATGTTATCTTAGTGTCATCAAAAGCTTGGTATCAGACAAATGAAACTGTTATGTGAGATTATCATTTTTAATTTTAGATAAATTGCCATAATACTAGATGTCAATTACAATTTTAATGGATCTTTTTCCCTCTTTACCACAAAATTCCATGCGTAATTCAGGCAAGCTCCCTAAATTAACCAGACCAAATGACACCCTAACATCCATTTTCCTCAACATCCCTGATTTTATTTTCTAGAGTGACTGGTTTTCCCAGAGAGTCCTCCTAGGCCACACCTCCACGGTCCCGCCATTCACTGGAAATGGCTTAGTCTTGGGACATTACTAAGTTGCCAGGTCACAGTGGGCAACCAATCCACCCACTTTCCCAGAGAGTATAGGAGTCAAGGCTGACGATCACAAAGCATTTGTGTGAGTTAGGAAGGAAAACAATATGACTCTGTCTGCTTTGCTGTTCATTCCCAGGACTGCTGAACACGTGTTGGAGAAATAGGGATTAAAGCAATTCTGGAGTACTCCAGTGATGAAGAGGTCAGAGTTGGACATGGACACATCAGTATGAAGAGGGTTGCTCATCTCAAGACAGGGGGCACACAGGCCAAGTGTGCCTTGGAAGAGAGGCTCAGGGGTCAAGTTAATCTAGGTGGGCCACTCTTATAAGAAATGGCATTATCGTTTTAGGTTCAGATAATTTCCACAGTGGGGGGGGTGTTCACTCAAGAGGCAGGGCAGATGGGAAATAGTTTAAAAGGCAAAGACTCACATATGTGAGCCACTCTGGGCAGCTTTCTGTTGGGGCAGAGGGAGGTGGAAACGATTCCAGACGTTGATCATTGGTTGTTCAGAGACAACACAAGCTGCCTACCAGCCAGGGTCTGCTGGCTTCCTGAAGCAGTGTTCATCTGCTTTGGACACGGTGGCCTCTTTGTTTGACAGTAATTAGCACTCAAATATTTACACTTTATACCAGCCATGTGCCAAGGCTACTGGCTGGAGCTGTAAATTTGCTTTAGTGCTTATGTCTAATTGTCAAGAAGATGGAAGGTTGCAAACCAACCCTTGAAACTTGAAGGGTTTATTTGCATTTGTGAAAGGTAAGTGGGCTTTGGGGTAAAAGTATAGGTGGCTTGCTGAGATTTCTATACCACCTAAGGCCATTATTTTAAGAGGCAATGTGGGCTGGTCCTCATCCTAGTTCAGATGGGGTCCTGCACATCACCCTGGGCTAACAGTGGATACCCATGCAATGGCACCACCCAGGTGAGGTGTCAGGGCCACCATTCCTGGCCTGGACATTGGGAGTTGCAGAGTGTCACGGGTGATAGCAGCTATCATGAGGAGCAGAGGCAATGTGTGGTTGACCAGAAAGCCCTGTGGCCGGTCAGCCTGTTGCTATGTAATTTTGGTTAAATTCCTGGAATCTCATCTTCTTCATTGAATACTGAGTCATAACAATTCTTAAATCATCATTGCCTTATGAAATGAATAAATGTGACCCACTTAACACCATGCCTGACCCAACGGGACAACTCAGTTAATATTATGTTTCAGTTCAGTTTTTGGAGTTCTGTAAAAGTAGAAAAAGTGGTATAAGAAACATGGGTTTCACTGGATGAGCCTTGGTTCATGTGTACACATTGGACAGTTTACCAAGAGGCATGGCTCTCTTTCAATGACCCTAAATGGACATTTCCCAATTTATATAAATACCAGTACATGACTCAAGCTAAAAAGCACTAAATAAATCCTGCTTAAGTAAGGACCTTTCTCTTGAGCTTCAGTTCTAACAAGTAAACCTGTCTAGACTGAATGAATAATAAGTATCTTCTAGTGGATTCATTGTGTTGAGCAGCTTATTATAATCTATGCTTCTATAATTTAGCAAATATTAAATCTATGATAAGGCTGGTTATATATCACATGATGTCTTGCCCTTGGGGAACTGATTCCTTTGGGTGAAGTTGAGATTTAAATCCTTGAGTAACAAAAACATGAATATAAAGGATACCATACATCCAAATTTCATAATCTCTCTACTCCAATAAAGCCATCCATAAGAACCCAAAGAAAAAAGGGACTTTGGGGGACATTTGCTAGACTTCAGAGAGCACACGTATCATTTGTTTCTTCCATTGGAAAAAGGGTCTTGTGTGGAAAGAGTTACATGGCAAAAAAGGTCAAATGTCTTAGCTCTACCTTCCATCTCCATAAGTAAATCTCAGATGTAATCCTCAAGAGGAAATAGAAGCTGAAAAAGCAAATGCACCAAACTGGGACATTTATGTCAAACTTTAAAATGCAAAGTATAAACATTACCTAGAAGCTACTGCTCTGTTGAGGGAGTGCAGAGATCTGGATGGGCGGGAGGGAAGCAGGGTGCATGCATCATTGCAAAAATATTTTCTTTCTTATAAAAAAGGACAGGAAGTAAATATGGGAAAATATTATCCATTAACTTTAGGTACATTACTTCCTTTATTATTTTAGTCTCTCTATTTCCTGCATGCTTGAAGTATTTAATAATGTTAAATAACAACAAAGGTTGTAAAAGTTAAATGGAAAGAAAAGTTGAAAACAGTTGCAAAAATAAGGAGACATCATTGTGTCTAGGTTCAGCTCTCTCTCCAAAGTCTCCAGGTAACAACTCCTGCTAACAGTACAACATGAAATGCAAAGGGAGTATTTTATATTGGACTCCAGATTTAGTTAAAGCTTTTATGGGACAACATTATCAGTGAAGAGAAAAATAAGTATAGAATAATGGCTTATGAAAGCATTGGGAAGCTCTGATTCCATAATCTCTCTGCTCCAAAAAAGCCATCCATAAGAACCCAAAGAAGAAAGGGACTTAGGGGGACCTTTGCAAGACTTCAGAGAGCACACGTATCATTTGTTTCTCCTCTTACAGAGAAGCCAGGCTTCAATCCTGGGCTCTCACTGCCCATGAGAACTTGGGCAAGTGTCTGTACTCTGAGCCTCAGCTTTGCCTTCTGTTAAATGAAGGTCATCCCAACCTCATAGAGTTGTTACAGAATAGCCTAGGTTGTCATATTTTTAGTTTTGTTTTCCTTTTTAATTAACATAATTGAATTTAATGTAGGATATAATGTGACATTTCAATACAATAGGTGCTGATCAAATCAGGGCAATTTAGCATTTCTATCTCTTTACCATTTCCTTTTGTTTGAAGCTTTTGGGCCCTTCTTTTTTATTTCTTCATAAAATATATACTAAGCCTGGCATGGCGGTGCATGGCTGTCATCCCAGTATTTAGGAGGCTGAGACGAGAGGATCACAGGTTCACCACCAGCTTCAGCAACTTAGTGAGGCCCTTTGCAACTTAGTGGGACCCTGTTTCAAAATAAGAAAATAAATTAAAATAGGGCTGGAGGAGTAACTCAGAGTAAATTCTCCTGGCTTCAACCCCCAGTATCGCCACACAAATAAAATAAAATAAAAAACAAAATAAAAGATATAATAGGCTATTGTGACCCTATTGTCATTCCACTATCCTGTAGAGCACTAGAACTTATTCCTCCTGTGATAGGTCAATCACAAATTTTACTTAAGAAAATGCAAAGAAAGTATTATTGTTATTCCAACATACGCTAAGTATTTAAAAATACCCAGCCATGATGTGGGGCAGAAGGTGGTGCTAAACACACATGTGCCATCTTGGCTCCCAACTGCTGGGGCAATAAACACACACACACACACACACACACACACACACACACACACACACAATTATGAGTATTTAGTGAGAGATAAAAATATAAATGTAAATTTATGTTTGTACATATATATATACAATCCATATATTTGTTTACACACACATGAGTATTTAGTGAGAGATAAAAATATAAATGTAAATTTGTGTTTGTATATATATATATATATATATATATATATATATATATACACAACTCATATATTTGTTTATACACATACACACACACACACACACACACACACACACACACACACACAAACACATTGAGCATCCATAATCAAAATTTTCTTATTTGGAAATAAGGTAGGTCTCACTAGCTTGCAGAGAGCCTCGTCAAGTTGCCAAGGCTGGCTTTGAACCTGAGATCCTCCTATCTCAGCCTCCCAAGTACTGGGATTAAAAGTATGTGGCACCATCACACCTGGCCATAATCCAAAACTTCAGATCCCCAAATGTGACAAAAGTCAACACTTTCTGAGTGTCATCCCGATGCCAGAAATGGAAAAGTCCATAGCTGGCCTCATGTGACAGGTCTTAGTGAAAATGTAGCACATTAAAAAATATAGTATGAAATGACCTTCGGTTTCTGTGGAATATTTCTAAGAAATATTGCAAATATAAGTGAATTTCAAGTTTAGTTGTGGGTCCCATCCCCAATATGTCTCAATTTGCAAGTGAAGATATTCTCAAATTCAAAAAACAATCTCTGAAATATAAAACACTTCTGGTCCCATGCATTAGATATAAAGGATCCTCATCCTGCGTGTATATGCACACATACCTGCACACGTACACAAACACACAAACACAACATTTATATGTTCAGGCACTGTGGTATATGGTAGAGATTAAATAGACAAAACAACTGAATCTCATCTTCCTTGATCCTGTAATACAGTGGGAATGAGTGGTAACACTGTCATCATGGTGGGTACCAATTTCATAACTAAACAAAATAGCTATTTATGTCAGTATGCAAATGATATTACAATGAGGGTGTCTGCATGTAATTTTATGAGTAAATGACAGTTCTGCAACAGAAAAGACATCACTTAGCCAACATTTATTCACTCAACAAACATCTCTTGTAAACCACATGCTCAGACATAAAATTATTAGTCATCATTCCCCATGAGACACACAGCTTAAATTAAATGCTAATACCACTGCACTATAGTCATAAAACAGTCCTGATCTTTATGTTGCCTCTCATTCCAGTGTGCATTTGCTCATTTTCTTTCTGCTCTTGGCAAGATTTAAATAAAGCCTTTTCCCCCCTTTGCTCCACAAAGGTTTGCAGCAGTTATATTACACTGACTTAACACAGCATTAACTACATCACAAATATACACTCCCCAGACTGCTTTTTGAGAAAGGAAAATGTTTATGATGTCTATCACAGAAACACTGAATTGATCAGTCTAAAATTTAGTTAAATGTCAGATGAGTTGGATAAAAATCTATATCTGGAATTGGGTTCTGAACAGTGCAGGCTTATTACTTTGATTTTGAAGGAAAAATGTGTCCCCCTCCAAAAGAGAAAACGTCCTGCTGTCTCAGAATGTAAAGTTCAAGTTAAGCCATGGATGGCTAGTGAGTTTATACTCTATTATGTGCTACGAAGAAAAATAAACATAAAAAGTATTATTGGCTTGGATGCCTTTCTTGTTGGAGTGAAATTTTTAGTTCCAACTCTGCAATAAAATAAAGTATCAGCCCTAAATGAAAACAATGGAGCAGTATGGGCTAAGATGAAGGCAATCTTATGATGCCTTACTTTATAACCCAGACACAAAACTGAGACAGGACATGGAGGACACACCTCTAGACAAAGACAAAGCAATCCAGCCAAGAAAAGTGACTTAGGCTGGAGAAACCAAGTCACTGAGTAATTTTAAAGCCAAAGAATTGGACAGATTGAATAGGTTTCTATTTTCCCAATTCCAAAATAAATGAATGCAGTAATAGAATCATGAGCTCAATGCCTACCATATAAACATTTGACTTTGACAAGCCAAAGAACAGGCTATCCATGGGGATCTTTTCTTCCTTTATCCTGGAGACTCGAATGCTTGCCATCATGAGTTTCAGCAGAGACAGAGCTTACAAGAACTTTGACCTTCTCCTACAAATGAGGAACTTGGCGTCCAGAGGAATAAAGCAATTTATCTATAGATACCATGTTGGAGCCAGACACCAAATGAAAATATAGGTTTCTGCCTCATTCATGCCTTCTCCTCTTTCACTCAGGGATGGAAAGGGATTGAAATATGTAAAAACTAGAGAACTCAGTTCTACTTGCGTTATGCCCCTTGTCAGCCAAGGTTATTGACAAGCTGGAAGCATGGATTTTACTTCCAGAATTACAGTCAGGTATCACTTAATGACAAGATGTGTTCTGAGAAATGCATCATTAGCCAATGTCATCATGGTGTGTACTTACACAAAACTAAGATGGCTGTGATGTCACTGGGTGATAGAAAATTATGGGCCCATCATCATGTGCATAAAGTCTGTAGCTGACTGGAATATCATTAAGCGGTGTATGGCTACAGTGTAAAATTTGGTAGCTAAATGGAATGCTGCAGCAACGGGTAATGAAGAGCTTCCAGAATAAAACAACAAAGGTCTGCAGCATCATTCCAATGGAATTCAAAATACCATGTGGCGCACAGGTAATCTTCCCCACATCCCACCATCAGAAGCACAGAGTTCTGGAGCAGGCCACCGTGGATTGGAATCTTCACAACCTATGGGCTTTGCACACCCCAGTAAATTACACTGACATAATGACTGAGAAGTCTGCCATGTTCTATCAGTGGGCCCTGGCACTGCTGAATTAGCCAGATCGTCTCCAGTTCTCTCCACTGTAAACGATAAGTATTAACTGCTCTGAGATTGTGGAACTAAATAGAGACTCACATAAAAGTGATATAGAGCTATGGAGAACTACTGCTATTATTAAGGGTGCGTCCTTTCCAGAAGCCACAGAGTCATAATATTTGCCAATGCACAGTGCCTGCTGCTGCCTGGAAATCTCTAAACATGTGTGTTTAAAATTGAGCTTCCTGGTCTGAGGCATAACCTCGAGAAGTTCTGAGCTGCCTCTAGAAGTTTTCCCACTGGAGTGCGTATCCCTAGAAGCCCTGGACGTGACTGAATGAAAGCAGAAGGGGCTAGCAAGCTAGGCAACTGCATTCCAGGTGTGCCTCCGCGGGTGGTTCGGTAATCTGGGCACGCTTCCCACAGAAACAATGTTAAACACACTGATTGGAATTCTTGAACTACCCACAGAAGCCTGTTGGACCACAGACTCCCTAACACCTCTACCCAAGCCAAACTCCTACTGCAAGGCTCGGCCCCTGGAGACCACACAACATGCAGGGCGCACTCCTGCATGCACTTGTCATAACGGCCTACATACGTGACCTTCCCCATGCCTTTTCTGTGTTCTCACAGCACTGCAGATTTAACTCATCCTCCCTGAGCAGAACTTTCAAATAATATGTGGTTGCCACATTCCACTTTCAATGTCCTATGCACAAAAATAGGTGAACGAAAGAACAACATAGGTAGTATTAATTATACTCACAAAAACTCTACCATGGGAGTTAACACTAGTCTCTCTGCACAATGGTTTCAAATTTCAGGGATGGAGGTATAGCTCAGTGGTAGAGCACTTGCATAGTGCGTGCAAGACCCTGGGTTTGATCTGGGGAAAAATGTATTCAGATTTCCATTAGATAAGAAAAATAGCAGGCATGAATCACAAATACTTGGATTCAAATATATTTTCAACATTGTTTTCTTTCATTTATTAGGTGTATCAATGTGGGCACCTTATTAAGCCATGGATCAGTTTCTTCAGTTGCACGACTGGGGTGATATCACAGCTTATCTTGTCTTTAAAATGATTTTAATTGGGCTTTATGCAAAAGGCAATTACTGCATCACCGGGCACTGATGCTCCAAGCATGTTTATTCCCTTTCTCTTCTTTTCCTCTTCACACACTTTGATGGCTTCTGTAATGGTCTACAATGGCCACAGCTGGTAATGAATTTTCCAAGAGGAACTTTTACACTGACTGTGATTCCTCCTCTAGAGAATGCTGGTAAATGCTTTACAATTGTCTCTCAGAGAAGGAGTGTGTGGAAAGAGGCTTGAGGGTGAGCACTTGCCCCATTCTATGTATGTGTTTCCAAAGCAGCCCATTCCAAACCATGGCCGTGGTGTCACCGAGCAGAGCTGGGCAAAAACCCGCAAAAGCTCATCAGTGGAAACAACACACCATGCAGACACACGAAGCGCAGGTGACTTCATGAACACAGGGCGCTGTAAAGGGAAACCAAGTCATTAGCAATTGATGAGTCATTAGCAACTGCCTTTAAGCTAGTTCCTAATTGGCTCACGACATTCCTAAAAATTCACTTACCAGCTACAACAAAATATCTAACCCCATCAAGAAAATTCGGGCCACATTAGCAATATTAATTCCAGGCACTTCCACCTCCTTCCAGAGCTTAATTTATGCGGGACCCTTAAAACACATGCCGACAGCTTGCGCTCAGAGCTGCAATGAGGAGAAATGTGGCTCCAATGCATTGTGTATCTGGTAGTGCTGACATGGTGTATGTACATGTAAGTTCTGCCAGGTGAAAGTCCTGTCTGGGCAAAGAGAAAGCTGCACAGTGCTTAGCAGAGGGTGAGTACTTAGCCTGTAAAGATCGCAAGAATAAAACCAGTGTATTGTACCTCTTCTTTCCAGCACAGTCTTGTTACTACATTTATTTACACTTATGGAAATGGCTTCATTTTCACTCTAGGTCCATTCTTGATGGATGGCAGTATGCTATCCTGTGACTGTTTTGAACCTCGTCAGACCTCTGACAGTCTCAGTCTCCCTTGAGAAGAAACTGAGGCACAAAGAGGAGAGCAAATCGCCAACAGTGACAGAGGTGTGGGGCTGAAAACCAAGCCTTATATTTTCATAAAACGGTTTTGCTCTCCAAAGCCTCTAAGGCACTGTGTTTTATTTGTTTATTCAATTGTTCAGACACTGACTCATTTCAAAAGCGATAATAAAATATATTTGTGACTTATAAAATGTTCTTTTGCAGCCTGTTCAATTCCAGAAGTGACATTTAATGACTCCAACTTGCATTTGCATTAGGAGGCGTTTTCGACAATCGAACCATCACATTTGAAGATTTAGTAGTAGAAATGATAGAAATTAACTTTTATTAAAGGCTTCTTCCTTTATGTATTACCTACCCCTATGTGGTACCACGTGTGGTACCAAGTGTGGCACCACATCAGGGAGAAACTCAGCTGCATTTGAACCAAAGATCTGTTTATGAGTTAGATCACATTATCACCTTATTATAAAGTTTATGACAAGGCTTTGAGGCTCCTGGAGGCCAAGAATCCATGAGCTGTCAATAAGGCATGGGTGCTGAGCAGGTCATCTGAGAGGTCACCTAGGACCCCACAGTCACAGTGGCTTACTGTTCTCCTGTCAGTGTCTTGACATGCCTGTCTCGGTGCCCCGCCAGCCATTCCCCTAACAGCATTCTTCATGTCTTCAGTACACAGGATTCTGATGGAGCCACAATGCATGGAGTTCAGCCAGACTATGAGCACAAGGTAATCGAGGTGCCTCTGTGACAAGTGGGAGTGCCATTCTCCCCGAAGGGTCGTGCTTTCTGTTAGAACCAGGCCTGGCTTCCAAAGGCCCGGGGGAAAAACAGTGCTCCACCCAACAGCTGACCAAGGTCTCCATAACGTCCTTTCTTAGTCAATTGCTTGTGTTGAAAATGCTGTTCTGGACAAGAGAGTCCTGCCTTACTCATCAGTAAACTGAAGGGGTAAAGTGCGGGTTAAATGTACACGGATCAAATACTAAGTGTTCTTGGACAATTTTGGTGCTCATGTGTTTTGGGGACAAAGTGGTAGGAATCTGTATTACACCAGAATGTTTGTTTTCAGCTCACAGATCAAATGTGCCTTAATAAATTTTTTTTTCATTTAGATTTCAAGTAGTTGATAGATTTGCCATTTTAATACACATCATTGGAGATCTGCTTATTTGTAAATAGCCTGTTGCTCATTTGGAAAAATAAACCAGTGGACAGTAAAAAAAAAAAAAATGTACATGGATCAAAAAATCTATTTTTTTTTTAAACCAGCTACACTTCTGCTGTCCTGGTGAGAATGGCACACACACACACACACACACACACACACACACACACATACACCACAAACACACCAGCTATGAAATAGAAATATAGCATCATTTTGGTAATTCCAAAATCTGCTTAAATGTTGTTATATTTGTATTTCAAACTGGACATTGCACATGAGAGAAATGATCTAACAATGATACTGGTAGCCCGGCATGGAGGTGCATGCTTGTAATCCCAGCATTTGGGAGGCTGAGACAGGAGGATTGTGGTTTTCAGACAGCCTCAGTTACTTAGTGAGGCCCTTTGCAACTCAGCGAGACCCTGTATCAGAAACAAAGAATGAAGAAGGAGATTCTATAGATGAGCAAATAAGGCAACATAACTGAGGGGATGGGAGGGAGGAAAAGGGAAACTTTCGAAAGCACATGATGTACTTGAACATATCAAAGTCAATCACTAAGCCAAGCATGGGAAGGAGGGAGGGGGAGGAAATAGGGTGGGGATTGGATAAGGGCTAATTGAGTGATGTGTTCATTTATGTCTCCACCATCTTTTATCCTATTAAGATGTATGACTACAATCCACCAATAAAATTTAATAAAAAAGAGGGCTGGAGGTGGAGCTCAGAGGTAGAATACCCCCTGGGTTTCATCCCCAGTACTGAAAAAAGAAATGATGCTGGTAATTAAAACTTTAATTTTTCTTTACTTGAGACATTAAAAACACCATGACAAATTGAAAGAAAGAAGAAAGGGAGAAAAGAGGAGAGAGAAACACTTTTAATACCTTTCGGGGCATCTTTGCCTTTATAATTTTGAATAGCAAAATTATACTTGTAAGTGGCAACAGTAGTATCCGGACTTAGGTTGACTCTAAAACACCTTCCTTTGCTGGGCGTGGTGGCGCACGCTTGTAATCCCCGTGCTTGGGAGGCGGAGACAGGAGGATCGCGCAGGTTCGAAGCCAGCTGTGCTGGCGTAAGAGACCGTTTCAAAAAAATATAAAATAGGACTGGGAGTGTAGCCCGGAGGAAGAAGGGCTTCCAGGAACCCCAGTACCACCAAAATAAATAAATAAATAAAAATAAAACACCTTCCTTCTAACCCCAGTTTGTTCAGCCTCCCATTGTAATAAATAAGGCTCTTTAGTTTCAGAAAATGTTGTCATTTTACTGCTGACAATCTGGACATCTGACCACTAATTGTCTGCTTTCCTTTTCCTCTACCCTCCCTTTTCTTTTCTCTGACTCCTTTCTCCATTTATTGAACTTGTATTTGCTCCATGTCAACCACATTTACCTCTGTGACCCAATGGCACATCAATAAAACCTACCAATATTAAGATGACAAAGTCATTTCTAAGAAATCTAACAAAAACAAAAGATAGCAAGTTTTATGTAAAGTCTTTCTATGTTCTATCTTATATTTAATTGCGACTGTCATTTAACGTTTTAGAGCATGTGCTTGGGTAGGAAACAGGAACCAGGAATGAGTTCTTGGATGCTAAGCAGGCATCAGATTTCAAAGAAGGCTAATTCCAGAGCACCCAAGGTGCAATAGCAGCAGGAGATTAAAGTTAGGTGAATCCCACAAAGGACTCAGTCAAGGAACTCTCATCACCAAACCTTCTGGTCTCTTTCTTCCTCAAGATGCTGAAAACCAAGATCTCATTGTTAAGTTACACCAACCGCAAGTTACTGCAAAGAACAAGCCATTGTATAAGAAAGTAATGCAAAAGAAAAACAACCAAAAAAAAAAAAATAGAAAAAAAGAAAAACACCCCTGTGTCTTTTCCCTAGGGTTGCTTAAGCCAGAGCCAAAAAATTTTGCTAGAAATGCAGCCAATTCTCTTCTTCAGCTATCCTATTATGTCCAAATAATAATTGCAAACGATGCTACTCTGAGCCCTGTGTGGGAGTACCGGTGGGCACTTAAAAATAGTGTTTGTCAAACAAGGACCAAACGATTCACTTTCATTTTAGAGAAAGTACCTAAAGCCTGTAATATAATATGCTAAAGTGTGTGTGTGTGTGTGTGTGTGTGTGTGTGTGTGTACTTAATTTATTTGTTTTTCTTATTTAAATTGTTTTTAAAATTTTGGCGCATTATAGTCCCACACCATAATGTGGTTCATAGTGATGCATGCACTCAGCACTTGGTGGGGTTTCTCCCCTTGAACTGGAGACCAAATCTGAGGATTCAGTCCTCAGAGCCCGCCCTCTGCAGTTCTCAAAATGCTTTCACAGGCTTATGCAATGCAGTGACATATGGATTTCAGATTAAATGTCCAATTCTGACCCCACTTACATCAAAAATAAACTTTTCGTAGGTCATAAATTTTTAGAACCAGTCATAATAAGCTAAATATCTGTGTACAAGTCCCAGAGCAAAGATAACTGTCCTAAAAGCCTCTGCCAGTGCTTCTGTGGTGCTGCTGTTAACGCTGAAGTTCTGACACGCTGAATCAGAGAAAGAGACAAGAGATGATCAAGGAAAGGTCTGGGAGACCAACAATTAAAGAAAGGCGAGAAGAGAATCTAATAAAAAACAAAAACAAACCTCATCAACCTAGAGTCCCTGTAGAGTTTGGAGCCTTAAGAGACTATTACAGCTGAGCGTAGTAGTGGACGCCTATAATCTCAGTACTTGGGAGGCTGACACAAGAGGATCACAGGCTCGACACCAGCCTCAGCATTTTAGTGAGGCTTTCTGCAACCTAGGGAAACCCTGTTTCAAAATAAACAACAACACACACAAAAAATAAAGTGGAGCCGGGGATGTAGACTGCTCCTGGGTTCAGTCTCTAGTAACACACACACACACACACACACACACGCACGCACGCACGCACGCACACATACAATTACAATAAACCAGCCTGGTACAGTGTCCCATACATGTGATCCCAGTACTTGGAAAGCTGAGATAGGATTACAGGTTCAAGGCCAGCTTCAGCAACTTAATGAGACCCCATTTCAAAATTAAAATAGAAAGCCAAGCATGGTGGCACATGCCTGTAATCCAAGTACTTGGAAGGCTGAGACAGAAGGATTGCAGGTGTGTGTGTGTGTGTGTGTGTGTGTGTGTGTGTGCGCGCGTGTGTGTGTAGAATGCCCCTGGGTTCAATCCCCAGTAACACATGTGTGTGCATGCGCGCGTGCACACACACACACACACACACACACACACACACATACACACACACTAAAAATAGAAAAGAGCTGGGAGTTTTATTTACAGCTAAAATGCCCTTAGGTTCAATCCCAGGACCCAAATCATCATTATCATCAACATCATCATCATCATCATCATCACCATCCAACTTGTTTCTGTTTTTAGGAAGGAAATCTCTAATTTCAGAACATGGCCTGTTCTATAACTTTCTATTCTCAAATGTGTTAATTGTGGCTGGAGAACATGAATTTTGAAGTACAATTTAAGAAAACACACACACAACCCCAAACACTTATTAAATACATTATTCTCTGAAGGAGTGTTATTATATTCTGCAATAAGTTAGCAGTAAGATAAAAAGTGTATGTGTAGGAAGGCATTGCTAGAGTGCAGGAATAACAAAAGAACAACCACTATAAAACAAAAAGTTTCTTTATTCAACAATTATGTATGGAAGGAATTTGCTAGCCACTGAGGATGCAAAGTATGTTACATAAGTTACATCTTAAGAACTTTGAAGTGGAGTGGGGCATGGTGGTGCGCCATGCTTGTAATCCAAATATTTGTGAGGCTGAAATAAGAAAATGTGGTTGACTGTCAGCCTCAGCAGCTTAGTGAAGCCTTGTTTCAAAATAAAGAATAAAAAAACAAATAGGGCTGGAGGTGTAGCTCAGAGGTAGAATGCCCCTGGGTTCAATTCCCATTGCCCCTCCTCCAAAAAAATATTTGAAAGGGGGTAGCTTGGAGGGTATTTGGGGCTGGTGACCAGCATGTCCATGAACAAAAGGCAAGTACCCTAGAAGAAGACAAGCACCCAGGAAGGCTGGAAGGAGCTATAGATGCAAGGATTCTCCATCTGGAGGAAGAGGCGCCTTCCAAACAGGGGGGACCAACCAGGAGGCTGAAGGCACCCTAGACCTCTGGCGCCTTTTGTGGCTTACGGAACTTGACCTTTTCATTGGACTTTCTGAGAAAAACCTACCTCCTGCTACAATGCTAATTTCCTACTGCAATCGCAAACACATTTTGTGTCACCCTTACATCTTTTTCTCCAAGAATCCCCAAAGCAACTGCCCTTGGAACTCAAAGGTAACTGTTGTTGTCCAAGGAAACCAGGAAGCTTCTAGAGATTGAAACCAGACAGGAGGGCAGGAACTGCGTTACTCCAAACCCACCACCACCTCCCTGCCTCGTTACATGGCGAAGAAGGGCAGGCACAACAATCATCTTCCGTGTGTGTGTGTGTGTGTGTGTGTGTGTGTGTGTGTATGTGTGTGTGTGTGTGTGTATGTGTGTGTTAGTTATTAGGGATTAAACCCAGGGGCACTCTACTTGAGCTATACTCTCAGCCCTTTTTTATTTGGAAACAGTCTTGCTAGGTTGCTGCCTGTTTCAAAGCAGGTCCTTCTGTCTCAGCCTTCCAAGTATTGGGATTCCTACACAGCATAGGAGGTCTTCAAAGCTATTGGAACCCTGGTTAAAAAGAAAAGGCCTGTTTGGCTCTAAGCCTTTCTCCTTAACTTGGCTGATAGTGAGCCCCCCCCCCCCCCCAGGTTTGGCAGGCTGAGCAGGGCTCCAGGCCAGGTTTAGGCTCAGCCAAAGCCCAGGGGAACTGGCTCACACCTTAATAGATAGCCAAGGTGGGCTATCCTCTCCGGTCTCATCTCTTCTAGATAGGAAGAGAGAGGATCTGACCTTTGAGCCTGGGAGGAAGGTAATCTTTTATTTATTTTGTGAAGGCTGTACTGAGGTGAGCTCTGTGCTGAGTGACTCCTACCTTATCAGCTGTGGCCAACAGGGTTGGGACAGAATTCCTGCATCCTCAGAGAGGGACCATCCCACTTTTCATTTGCCAGAAAGTTAGAGATGGCACCATGAGGTGTGAGTCAACTCACCCAGCAGGATTCTTGTCTTTCAAAGAAAAGGCATTTCCCCCTCCACCAAAGAATAAAGACTTTTTTTTTTTGGTGTGTAAACTAAGTGGTTAAGAGTATTCACTGAGAAGAACCAGAAGGTTGTAATTTCCAATTACCTCAGCTATTCATGAAATGTAAACAAGCAAACCTAGGACTTCTTGTGAGAGTCCTATTATTTATTACCAGTTTTCTAGGAAGCCACAATATTTTTTTTTCATGGCCTGTGAGCAAATCATGGAATCTAAAGCTGAAAGTTGAAAAAAAAAAAAAAAGAAAATGCAATAAATAAACAATCAAAATGCCAAACCCCGGTATTGACGGTCTGTTCAGGCCAAGTTCAGTCCCTTTCCCCAAAGCTTCAGATCCTTTGGAAACCATTTCCAATATCCTAGACTGTGGGTTTCCTTCAGAGTATGATGTCCTTCAGGTTTATTTTAGCTCAGGCCTTCTGGCTGTCAGACTTTTCTAACCACATCCCGTTATCAGAAACCTTGTTAAGGAAAACAACATAATTAAAAGTGCACAGAAACTAAATGGCACTGTAAACCATATTAAGTGGGCATATAGCATGATTCTCTCTCTCTCTCTCTCTCTCTCTCTCTCTCTCATACACACACACAAAAAAAAAAATTCAAAGGGCTTGAGGTTGTGCAGAAATCTAAGGTCATTTAAAAAGGCAAAATAATTTTCACAGATTTTAATATATGACTAAATTACCACAACACTGGATGCTCTGCAACCCAACCCACCTGCTGACAGCAAAGGAGTTTTCTTAGTTACAGAGCATCCTTTGCCTGGCGTGTGGATACAGGACCCGCTGAGTCTGGGCTCTGTGGAGTTCAGGTGGTGGGGTCACTAGACCACATTGCCGTAGGACAGCCGCAGCATGTGCGACAGTCGCTAACAGGCAACACACATGAAGTCATTAAAACCCACTTAGCGTGATTATGGTGCAATTTAAAATGATTCCCACAAGAGAAGAAATGCATTTGGGTTCTTTTCTCTCCTCTTCACTTCTGGTCATCTGAGCTTCTAATGCATACATAACCAGAGTAGTGAAGGGGTTTATTCAAACTCCTATGTATTTTGTTTTGTTTTAAACTACTTCCTGGGCTTTCATTAAATTCCTGCCCTATGTGATTTGCCACTGATAACCAGATAATGTCCCTAAATTTAAGCACTAATAACACTTTTTTGAATTTCAACTCTAGTATGAAATCAGAGTAAGGATTTCTTTCGCTATCTGATATGACCACCAGTATTAACTAGATTTTTTTGGGAAACTGCAGAATTTGAAGAGAGAAGCACACAATGATTAGGACTCAAAGAATGGGAGTCTAGGAAGAGTCTTTGAACATATACAAAGTTTCACATAACCTCTAATGACCCCAAATGTGCACTGACCCTTATCTATGACCTTGAAAGTCATCCCTCAGGCCTGTGACCGGCTCCTGCAGGAACCAATGGCAGAATAAGGTCACAGTTGAGCATATGACACACAGGCGGGGAATAGCTCAGCACTTTCTCAGGCTTTAGGCTAAAGATGTGTCCATTTCCCCATCTGCAGTGGGGCTGAACTAAATAAAGATCAAGGTCCTGCACCTATACTTCTTCATGGACAGCTGATACTAAGAACCCTGGTCTAGAAGTGCCCTTTTCAAATTCTAATAGCTATTTATAGATGATACCTGGGCAGGTAGTTAAAACAAAACAAAAAACAACCCTGCAGCCCAATTGCTGAGCCTATCCTCTGGGAAGTTACCTTATTATCTTACCAGGTACTGATACTATATGTAGTTCTAACTCATAGGATTTGAAATAGTATTTATGATTCTCCACGGACAGATCCTATCCAATTTATATACACATGTCTCTCCATTCTGAATGCCTGGCATAAAGATTCCTTCAAGTAAAGAGGTTCGACCCTATTTGTAATAATTATTAAAAGAAATGTGAATTTCAGGTTTTCTCTGTGGGATTCACAAGTGTCGCTGAAAAGTAAGAAGGTTGAATAGTTCAATGCTATTTTCCTGATATTGCTAGTAAATTTATGTCTCTGAGGTGTTTAACTGCAACACTCAAGCGTAAGGTAAGGTGAGTATAGAACAGTCTGCTTAGGCTGTGACACTCTGTCCTTCCAATATTCCAGTCATAACTGGATTGTCAAAAATTGGGAAACTACAAGAAGAAGGGAAAAGCATTTTGTACACTTTATCTTTAGAAATAACATTTTTAAAAGTGTGTGGCTGTCACTTCAACCTAATAGGACTCTTAGCTCCCTTCATTCAACCAACATTTACGAAGCATCCACTGAGTTCAGCACCATGCTAAGAGCTAAGTAGCTGAGACTTACTGTCCTGGGGGCTACCTATAGGGAGCCTATCTTCAAGTAGGAGTGAGAAAGAAGTAAAACCAATTGTACCACAGTAGTAAGAGCAGTAACAGAGGAATGAGGTAGAGGGAAATGGGGACCCCTGGATCAGCAGAGGTGCTCTTGTAAGAAAAGGCTTGCTGGAAAGCTTAACAGGAATTGGCGAGGATTCAGGTTGAAGGCAAGAGACCACGAAACAATCATGTTCTTAGCAATCTGGTTGGAGGAGAGAGTCTGAAAGAGGATATGACTAAAAGAAGTGAGAGTAGGAAAGTAGAGATCATGAACTAAAACCCAACCAGGAGCACATGATGTTCTAAAAATTACATACTGGGTTCTGCTCGCAGGGAGGCATCCCACGTCTTCAGAGACGGAGAGAGTAGGACATGAGGAGCTCAGGATTTGGAAAGGTGACTCTTGCCCAAAGCAGAATACGGGTGGGTATGCAGGAGAGGGGGCAAATGCTTCCAACAAAAGCTATGATAACTGTTTAACAAGACAGTAATGCGGATCACTCCGAATTGATCAGGACACATCGTATACAGGAATCAGGTTGTCACGCTGTACCTTATAAATGTGTATGACTACAAATAAAAAGGTAAAAAAAAGTTTTAAAAAGATTGGACAGAGACAAGTGTAAAGTGAATTCCCGATAGAAAATGTGCCTTTTGATCTGAACCGAGCAGGACATCCAGTGTTTTCCTTAAAGGATTGATAAACACTGGAAGCTGAAGCCCAGGAAATACTTCCTTTTCCAGGAGTTGTACATGTCACTGTCTCCATTAGGGATGAGACTCTAGACAAATGTGTGAAGCATAATCATGGATTTCCCAACACTTAAATAGCACTGGCCCAAGGGTAGGCTATAGAAGTTTGGCTGGCAGTTTCAGATTGCAGACATGCAACTTCCTCTTTGGGACACAGCTGCAGACCTATAGAGCCCATTGCAGGCAAGCTCTGGCTGCCAAATACACTGTTCGCCACCAAATGGTGCCATTTGCATCTGGCTTGGCATGCAAGCCAACTTCTTTGGCTTTAGGAAAATCCTGAATTTATCCGATGTAACCGGAGTACAGTTGATCTTCATTAAGCCATCTGCTTTTGATATTTTTACTTAAGTTACATTTCCATTTCTCATTCTCTTCCTTTCTACCTTTCCTTCCTAAGTTTGGGGACAACTTTCCAGCGTTTCTTTACAACCCTCTGAACTTTAATTTTCACTAGAGTGAAAAGATTTCTCAGTGTTGGTTGGTACACTCTTAAACACAAGGTAGGTAATCGATGGTGTATGGGACAGGTCTGAATTTTGTTTTTAGCTTTTTATTTATGATTTCTACATTGTAATGGAGACTTTCTCTAAGAGTGCAAAACCTTCCAATGAGCCTGTTTGACTTGAATCTTCCATGTCATGCTGAATTTTTCTTTCAGCTAGCTCCTTTACAACATCTTCTAAGAGAATCTAACTCTCTCATATAACTTCCAGAACTATTCATGTATCAGTGTTCACTTGGAATAGTAAATTATTCCAAATTCACAATTCAGAGACTACATGTTGCCAAACAAAATTAATTTAGTTATCAAACCAATTGCACTTTTCTCAGTGATCTTTCCACATTATTTAAATAGATCTCCAAGATTTAAAGAATAATGTACTAGCTTTTAGAGCATTTTAAAATTTATTTTTCATCCTGAAGTTATGGTCAAGGAAAGTAAGATCTACAGTATTCAACAAATGACAATACTAAGCTCTTTTGTTATTCACAAATATAGGGCTTTTAGCACATAAAGGGAAAGTTCAACCTTGAACAAACACAAACTTTCCAACTTTAGTAGTACAATCGATACTTTCATTCCTGAATTGATTCTAAAAAAAAAACATACTATATTGTTTAAGATATTTTAAATGTTAATATAATCAAGGAAAAGAAAGTAACCTATTCTGTTAGAAATAGAGAGTGGTTACCTTTCTAAACAGTGACTAAAAGAGATGTAAGAAAAAGAATGTCTTCTCTCAGTGAGAAGGGCTGGGATCTAGTCCTGATTTGCTTATTAAGCAACTATGAATCCATATAATTAATGCTCAAGTAGCTTAAATCAAGTTCTCACTTCTAATTGCTGATATAAAAACACATTAATAGAAATACTGTGTGTATGTGTGTGTGTGTGTGTGTGTGTGTGTGTTTAAGGATTATTCTCTTTTATAAAAAATTTCTAATAGTATGCATTTTTTCCAATTTGAAAATATCATTTCTGTAGTTAGATCCCTTTTCTAATAGTAAAACAAATTCATTCCTTTACTCATACACCTAGAGATTCATTTTGTATTGGAATTAACTGAAATGAACAAATCTTTTATTAATTGTATTTTTTCTACTTACTTGTGGTCAGTGGTACAAATACAGGATGGCTTATTTTCCCCCCATAATGATATACTTACATTTCAGGAAAGTCATCACTATGCTTTCAAAGAAGCTATTTTTCAAATTTATTTCTAAATAATGAAAGCTATTGGATTATGTAAAAGATTTACCCTTTCCCAAATTTAATTTATAACCAAGTCATTTTAGAAACCACAACAATTACCCATATACAAGGATCTCTACTTGAAAAATTTGTATAATTCCAACACCAAACACCAAATGTTTGAAATTTAGTAAAGCACTTTCCTCTCAGGCTCAAGTACTAGAATCAGAATAGAAATTAATGTGTGAATTACAAACTTCTGAAATCAGAGACTTATAAACAAGATTGTCAGATTTTTATTTACATTATATTCTTCAATGCTTTAGCACACATATTCTAAATGTCTCAAGAAATTACTTTCTGGGCTTGACCTCTCCACCAACCCAATAACTCAAATTAGATGAATAATTTTCTCAAATCTCAGCCACAACTTTTCCTTGGAAATTTCACTCAAGATGACACCCTTCAGATCAGTGAGAATTTCATTCTCAAACTAAGTGCCTGGATGTTCCAGATTTCATGACCCATATTTAAGTTTCACTTCAAGCTTTTTTCTCTGTGCATTTGAATGCATATGCAGGCTCTCCTGCCCTCCCCTTCCTTCCTATACAATCTTCTCCATCCAGTAAGCTCTGCCATGGTTTAAAGACAGGAAATAAAAGCTCTCAGTCAGGGCCAGTCTGGTCCCACACAAGGGTGGGAAGAACTAACCCTCTTCCTCTGCTGATTGGATCTCAGTCAACAGGTCTAACTACTCCACACCACACCTAGGTTCAAATCCCAGCTCTGCCAAGGCACTTCACATGTTTGAGTCTCAGTCTTCTCACCAGTAAAATGGAGAAAATAATACCTCCCAGGTTTCTGGTTAAAGGGCACCCTGATCATCTTTGCAAAGAAAATGGCAGGGTGTGGTGTATAATGTGTGCAAATGAGTTGCTATTATTCTTCTTTGAATTGCTACCCTCTCCTGTGTGGCTGCAGGAAAATTAGCTTCTAAGTACACTAGAACATGCAATTATCAATCTGAAGGAATCCCAGCACCCAAAGGCACCTTGCAGTCTAAATCTCTGCCTTTTCTTTTTGTCCGGCTCCGGAGCCTAGCACTGGTGAGGCCCAGACTTCCTCCAGTGCTGGTCACTGCAGGGGCAACAGATGTTCTTGACACTTCATTCTCCAAGAAAGTCTGGGGCAAAACTGCAAACCCAGCCCTCACATCCTTCTAGTCCTTTAGAGGCAAGGGTATGCTTTGAATTCAGAATTCTTTTCTGAAGAGGACTACAGGGGGCAGCAGAAGCTAGGAGGGGCACAGAACAATCCTGTGGAGATGGAATCCCCCAGAGTGGGCAGCTGGCCTTAGATGTCATTTCCATTCCAAAGCAATTTCTCCCCAAACAGGAGACACTTGGCACTGAGGGACAGCACGGAACCTGTGGGTGGCCCAGTGAAGACAGTAATAAGGGCAGGACCACTGCTAGGACCCAACTTCTGCCAAGGGGAAGGGCCTGGCTGATTGGTGCTGGTGCAGGAACAGCTTAGCAGCCCCTGCAAAGCCTCTGCCCTGCCCAGTCCATACCTCATGTTGGGAACTTGAGATCTGAATAAAATTTAATTTGGTAAAAGGCATACACATACTCATTTTCTTTCTTTGCACTGTGTACTTAATAACATTTACTAACAAATCTCTCAGAAGTGGCAAAGGAGGACTTTTAGGAAACTGGCAGTTATAACTAAATGGAAAATGTGATAATCTGCTGCTGGTCACCTTCCACGGCCTATTCAGTCTTTCGCATTGACATCAACAGTGTGTGTTAGGAATGTTGACAATATCTGCATAACCATGCACCTGCACTGGCCTGATTCCAACACTAGTATCTGATTATATGTAATTATTTCTTTTATATTCATTTCTGAATTTCATGCCATAGATCTCTCTACAAGGATAAGCTTTCAGCTTACCAGGCTTAAAAAAAAAATCAAAATTTAACATACACCTACCATGAGGGCACTATCTGTTTCCACTAGCCATTTAAGCAAGTTGAATAAAACATTTAATTTAAGCAATTAAATTTCAAGATCACATTACAGACTATTCAGGAGGAAAACACAATCGATTGGGAACAACACAGCACAGTATACTTAAAGAGAAAATGCATTTTTAAACAAGTCTTTTCCTATTATCATGCATAAGATATTTTCATTCAGAGGATCATGAATTAGGCAGCCAATTTGCAAATTAATTAAGAGTTTCCCAGAGGACAAATATCTCCAAGTTTTGGGAGATTTATTTACTTAAGCAGAAGCTGCAGAAACCTAGAAATGAGTTTGTCGTTTTAGAGAAGATTTAAGTACTTGAGATAAATTCTATACCTAGGGAAGAAATTTTCAGTCAGTGTAAACAATAGATCAGAGACACACATGTCAGTCATCTCAGGAAGAGGAGACTATCAGGGGGAAGAAAAATCACTCCAGAAATAAACAGGTACAGGAATTTCTCAGCAGCCCCTTTACTACTTAACCAATATAACTGTGGATAAGCCACAACTCCCAGACTCAACTTATGTTTATAAGAATAAATCATTTTCCTCTTAGTTATCAGAAACTAAGCAAGTTATGATCATCCTTCTGCATAACAAATCACTCGCATATTTTGAAATGCTAAATCATCTCAGCCTAAGTCCTCCAACCTAATGTTCTGGTCCTTACCTTCTGAGATGGTGTGCACCATGCAATACACTCAACATATTGTGGTCTTTGCTCTGAACTGGACTCTCTCTGCCAGTCTCGGCATACATCTAATTGTGAAGCTCAGAGCTCCACCAAGAGCCCAAGCTCATGTCAAAATATCTACAAGAGATTCCGCTCCAAACTCCAGGAGGTCCAACTGCAAGCAGCAAAAAGGGAAGGTGCTACAGTTTCTATCAACTGCAACTCAGAACTGGATCAGAAACCCCTGCTTGTCTGAGTGTCTTTTTTAACCTCCATGTAACATTTAAGGCTATTCATCTATTAAGTTTTAATTTTCCATTTTGGTCACAGTATATGATCACCCTTGCCAATAATTTTTCTGATGCATGAGTACAAAATGCAAAACTTCAAGTGCTTTAAAAATGTTGGTTGTTAGTTACAGAAAAATACTGGTGGAGAGGAGATGATGCAAAGTATTTCATTTTATTGGAATTCCTCCTTAGTCATCAATTTGGTTACATTTCAACATGATAAAAATGTTCATCAGAATTAAAAAATAACCGTCAATTAATCCCCAGAAGCTTTTCAATGTGCAGGAAGTACTTTAGACAAAATGTATTGCAGGCTCAATTATGATACCCTCACCCAAGCGTGGAGGACCAGCACGTCCCTTCTCTGGTGCAGTGGTAAAGAAGACAAAGAATTTGACCAACTATGAGTTTACCTCTCGCCAATATTTAGAATAACCAATAAAAACAAGCTAAAAAAAAAAACGCAGCTAAGCATTACTCTCTTAACTCTTCAAAGCTCTTCTCCCGATTATAAAACAGCTTTTGAAAGTCCTGTCCCGCAAGGCTAATAATACAGTACCCAGAAGAGAGACCTGGAAGGAAATCACAAAAAAGTCTCATTTAAATTCCTGGAAAGCACAGCGTCTCCAAACACAGCTATTCAGCTCTCTTTGGAAGGCATCCCTTGCTCACAGCCACGAGTTTAACTTCACTCCGTCCATCCCAACACTAGCCCCGTCAAATCCAAAGGGGATGGATGTCACATTCGGTGCCCCCGAAGAATGGATTAAATATCCCTCAGTGAAACAGCCCCAAAGCGGAGTTTCCCGCTGGCCAAGTGCATAAAGAATTCACACTCGATTTCCTCTGGATTCTGAAGATCCCCTTCTGCCCCTGAACATCATAGGTAAAGAGAACAAGAAATCAATAGCACACGCTTTAAGCTTTCAGAGTGCAGTTTTGTACGGGGCTGGGCTGGAAAAAGACAATCATAATGATAATAAAAAAAAATCTTCACTCTGGAGACGGAGACAACATAAGATATATATACACACACACACACACACACACACACACACACACACACACACACACACAACATCCTTACTGAAGTCCCAGGGGCAAACGACGCGCGACCGTCCCCAGCGCTGAGGACCTCGAGTTGACTCGCCCTCTCGGGAAGAGATTCTCCCCCAAAAAACCGCTGCCGGGGTTCCGCACTCCAGGTCCGCTCCGGGTCGCCGAGTCTAACTCGGAGCTGCGCGGCGCACACCCGCGGCCACCGCACGGAGGAGGAGGACGTCGCCCACCTCCGCCCCGGTGCGCGCGCGCTCCCCCCTCCTCCCCGCCGGGGGCCGGGACGCCCCGGAGCCCTCCCGCGGTCGGCTCCCGGTGCCACCCCGGCGCTCGCGGCCCCGGCGGCCTGCGGGATCACCTCCCCGGGGCCAGCTCCGCGGCGGGCGCCTCGGCCTCCGAGCCAGTGCGGAGCTGCGACCGGCCCCGCGCCCGCGATTCATTGTTCCCAGCTGCAAGGTGGGGGCGCTGGTGGCTCCGGCGGCTGGGAGGGCGGCGATCCGGAGCCCCCAAGGCGAGGCATCGCTCCCGGCCCGGGAGCCCGGCTGCACCGCGCCCGGCCGCCGAGCTCCGCGCTCCCTCGGGATGCTCTCGGGCTTCCCTCCCCTCGCCCACCCCTCCCCCGGTCCTTCCTCACCTAGCGGGCGGGTACCGGGCGCTGGGAAGTTGCACTGCCTCCTCCGGGCGCCCCCGGCCCCGCAGCTCTGCCCGCCCGCGGGCGAGCGCAAGCGGGGCGCTCTGGCTACGCACCCAGCCCTGCCCCTGGCAGAGAGTGATTGCAGACTTGGGCTGCGTGGGGCGGCGCGGCTGCCTAAAAAAAGGCACGTTTCTCCCCAGCCACCGCCTCCATCCAGCCCTTGTTCCTCCGAGGGTTACCTGCACGGTCCCTGCCTGGCACCGGGCCTGGTACCCAAGGGACACTCGGGTCCCTGTTGGCGGCCAGGGTGCTGGAATGCAAACGGGCTGTGAGTGGCGGGGAAGGGAGTCCGGGAGCCTGACCCCCGCGGGAGTGAGTCTTTGTGTACCTTGCTGGAGCACACACCCTTCTGCAGAGCCGGAGGCCGGGCTACCTGCGCTCCGGGCAGTGCCCGAGAGCCCGCTGGGTGGGGCGCAGGGAGCGCAGCATCTTCTCCGGCCCGCTCTCTCTCTTTGTTCCTCCTGCTCCGCTCAGCCGCTGGACTCCCACTTCCCAGAGCTTCTGCGAGGCGTCCGAGACTCGGGGATGGGCTTGGGAGAGAGCCACCTTCCACTTGGGAAAGGCAGCCTGCCAAGTCCAGGGATGGAGCTCCCTGGAGGCCCCCACCTGCTTACTCTTCCTGCGCCCGGCGCCCCGACCCCGAGGGACACGGGAAAGTTCTCCGGACTTGGATGCTCCGGGCTGCCCGCGGGGCACCGAGGGGGGGGTGGGCAGCTGGGCCTGCGGGCGGGGCTGTGGGGAGCCGCAGGTCGGGCGAGTCTGTCTGTTCGCGTGCGGAATGCCCATTTGTCATCGCGGCTCTCCCATTTTTGAAAGGCAGCTGCCTTTGGTCCCGGACTCAAGACCTCTGGGCTCTTTATTTGCTGGCAGAGGCGCTCTGAACTTCAAAGCGGCTCTCTGAGCGCGCCCCTGAGGATGGGGATGGCCAAGCCCAGCTGGCCTTCTCACTCACCAGGAGAGCTGTCCAGGGTGGGGTGGGGGACAGGTGAGCAGGATTCCGCTGGGTGATATCCCTATGTGGTGCCCATCCCCAGAGAGACCTTGGTCAGCCACCCATCACCCCGACCCAATCCCGTCCTCGGACATATTAGGGACAGATTCTTCTCCAAATGTATTCATTTGAGGCCCGCAGGTACATTCAAGCAATCGGAGTTTTGAAAGAAGGCAAACATTTTAACCGAGCTATCAAATTCCTGCAGAATTCATTGACTGCCTACTGAGTGCTCGGTGAGCACAGCTCCCGCCAGAAGTTAACAGAAATCTGAAACGTCATAGGAATTAAATTAAGACCGACTGAGTAAAATGCACTGGGCTTATTCGAAAGTGTGAACTCTGGGAAGGGGAAAAAAACAAAGAAAAAAAAACCCGCTTATTCAGTATTTCCTCAATTGTATTAACTGTTTCTGACACTTGGAATTCCACAGACCTGCCTAAAGGGACAATGTGTCACATGGACTTAAACGGCGGTAAAAGACAAAAAACAAAAACTCTATCCCATAACTGTGAAGTGCAGAGCGTGTACAAAAGTGCCCCCTCTAAACCTGACATTACAGAAACCCCCGAAACTAAGGGTGGGGGTGGGAGGTGGGAGAACCAGGGAAGGGAATCCTCCCCAGAGAGGCAGAGAGATGGTAGAAAATTCCATGGGCCTCGGATTTCTCTTCTGTGTAATGAGTGTACTAGGACAGACCTTCAAGGTTTGGTGTAAGAAGTGAGATAGTATGTGTCTCCCCTAGTGTCTGAATATGATTCCTAAGAAAAATCGTAGCAATTAATAAGGGCATGGTGGTGCATGCTCTGTAAGCCCAATAATTGGGAGGCTGAGGCAGGACTATTACCTGTTCAGTTTGAGGCCAGCCTCAGCTGCTTAGCGAGGCTCTGCTACTAAGTGAGACTCTGTTTTAAAATAAAGAATAAAAATAGGGCTGGGTGTGTAGCTCATAGGTAGAATGCCCCTGGGTTCAAGCCCCAGTACTGCAATAATAATAATAATAATAATAATAATAATAATAATAATAATAAGTCTTAGCCATTATTGAAATACTTTTTCATAAGACAAGAAAACATATTTTGTAACTTCCTAGTTTAGATTAATTTTATATACTTCCTGTTCTTTTTTCTTTTTGCACAAGTGCTGCAAAAGTTTATGTCTTTAGCAACTACCATAAAAAATTTTAATGAGTTAAATAAAAGTAACCAAATGATGACTTTGTCCTGGCAGAAAAATTACTGCCTTAAGCCGGGCCTGGTGGTGCACACTTGTAATCCCCATGCTTGGGAGGCGGGGACAGGAGTATCACGCAGGTTCGAAGCCAGCCTTGCTGGTTTAAGAGACCCTGTTTGCAAATAAAAACATAAAAAGTGTAGCCCGGAGGTAGAAAGGTTTCCAGAAACCCCAGTACCACCACACACACAAAAAAAATACTATCTTAAGACAAATATAAAAACCACAGTTGTTAAATTTCCAGTGGATTTTGTTTATTTTTCTTACTGCAGGTGCAAAATGAAGAACGGAAACACCTGGTTTAGGCTGTGGCTTCCCAAAGAAATCACAAAGTCAATTTATATACCAAACAGAGTCTTACTAAGTTGCCGCGGGTATCACTAAGTTGCTGAGGCTGGCCTCAAACCTGCAATCCTCCTGTCTCAACCTTCCAAGTATTGGAATTACAGAGCTACGCCACCACACCAGGCTGATCTTCCTTGGTTGTTTTTTGCTTGTTTGTTTTTGTTTCTGTCTTTGTTTTTGCTAAAGCAAGAGTCATACAATCATTTGCCCACAATAGCTTGCATTTTCTTTTTCTGTCAATAACTCAGGTGTCATCTATTATCCTTTTTCTTTCCCATTATTCACAGGGAATATTCTTTCGTTTTTAGGAACTTGAAATAGACCTCTCTTAGGCAGTTAAACCAAGCATCTCAGTCTCCAGGCTGCAAAGCATTTGGGGTGAGTCAGGGGAGGAAGAATAGATATGTTCCAATGGCCCTATTGCTGACTCTGGGATATCTTTTCATTTAACTATTATCCATAAAAACCAATTTCTCTACTATTCATTATGCCATTTACCTTTCACAGTAAACCCATAGATTATTTTGAAGACAAGGGAACTGTGGCTGACATGTTTTTAAGATCCCCCCCAATTTTCTAAACTCATGTCTTCCAGTCCTGATGACTTAAGATTTTCATTTTATACCATTACAAAAACACAATAATTCTTCCCCTGACTTGAAAACTCAGTCCTCAGGGAGGAAACCATCAATATTTAGGTTTACCATGCTTAATCAATGAAACAAATTTGTATGTGCAAATAGGTATAAAATGAATTTCAGACCCTTGCTTTTTGGAATCCATTATTCAGTGAAAAGATTGGCTAGAAACATTTGTTTCCTAGACAGCTTTGTGTGTGTGTGTGTGTGTGTGTGTGTGTGTGTGTGTGGTGCTAGGGATGGAACCCAGGGGCATTCTACCTCTGAGCTACACCTCCAGCCCTATTTTTTAATATTTATTTTGAAACTGAGTTGCAGTTGCGTCGACTCATTTTTAAAAACTGAATTTATTTAACCGAGCATGGTGACGCACACTTGTAATCCCAACATTCCGGAGGCTGAGACCATAGGATTGTGGTTCCCAGACAGCCTCCGCCACTTAATGAGGCCCTCCGCAACTTAGTGAGACCCTGTTTCAAAATAAAGAACAAAAAATAGGGCAGGGGATGTAGCTCAGAGGTTGAATGCACCTGGATTCCACCCCCAGGCCCGCAAAAAGCCCCACCAAACTGAATTTATTCCATCTTTAAAAATGTTATTAAAGGAATCCAGCACTATTAAGAACGTCAGGAGCATACTTGAATCTATTTAGGGACGAAACTCAGAAACCGGAAGATATTTTTCCCTGAAATTTTCCTTGTAGTCTACAATCCAGTGTGAAAAGAAGGAAACTTAAAACTGGGAGTTCTGAATTTTAGTTCTGAGGACCCCATGACTTGAGTCAAGCAATTCGAGCTTTCTGCGCCTTCACAACCTTGTCCTAGGATGGATCAAGGGCATCTATCTCCTCATTGCTACAAGAAGCCGAGCTCCAGGCAACTTACATCATTCACAAGGGCTCAGCACTTCACTGTTTACACAAAGACTCTCTGCCCATTATCTCACTGGAGTTTCCAAACGCACTGCTAAGGGAAGGTGGACAGAGATAAGGGATACGGGCTTCAGAGCCATATGGAGGGAGCCCTGCCACGTCTTAATTCTGTGGTAACAAAAATTGCTTCTCACTGCTCTTATTTTAAAGCTTACGTCGAAGTCTTTGGTATTAACATTTTAATCTTCATAACTAGCTCATTTTTAAACCACTTTTTTGACTCTTTTTGTTTTGAAATCATTCCAGACCTATAGAATAATTGCATAAATAACACCATCTGCCCATGTTCCACAAATATTGACACTTTATTTGGTTTATTATTTTTGGACTTTCTATTTGTGCTTTTAATGTGAACTGTTGATAAAAAGCTGCATATATTATATTATTTTGTCCTTTTATAAATACTTGGTATTTATTATATATTTCCTAAGCACAGAGTTACTTTTTTTTCTGTCTTCTGTCTGAAGAAATATTTTTGTTGGCATGTAATAATTGTACATACTTATTGGGTACATTGTGATAATTCCACACATTTTCATCATGTGTAATCAGATCAGGGTAGCTAGTATTGCCATCTCCTTAAACACTTATCATTGCAGATGTTCTTTTTTATAACCAGGGTACAGTCACCATAATTATGAAAGTAACATTTTTTACAGTACTATTACTAACCCCCGAGCACACTAAAAATTCATCTATTGTGCCACTAATACTTTTCATAGCAACAACAATTGGCCTAGCACCCAACCCATGATCTTCTGGTACGTGCGGATGTCCTGTATCTTTAGTCTTTTTAATCTGGAACATTTCCTCCATTTACCTATGTTACATAACCTTAACTTTATCCCTTTCTGAGGAATTCAAACTATTTTGTCAATTGTCCCTGAATTTGGGCTTGTCTTTGGCCTCTCCACAGTTAGATTTAGATTAGATTCATTGTGTTTTTCTTTCTTTCCTTCTTCCTTCCTTCCTTCCTTCCTTATTTCCTTTCCTCCCTCCCTCCCTCCCTTCCTTCCTCCCTTTCTTTCTTTCTTTCTTTCTTTCTTTCTTTCTTTCTTTCTCTCTTTTTCTCTTTCTTCAGTATTAGAGATGGAACCTAGGGGCTCTCTGAGCTATACCCCCAGCCCTATTTTTTATTCTTTATTTTGAAACCAGGTCTTATTTAATTGTGAAGGCCCTCACTAAGTAGCTGAGGCTGGCCGTGAACTGTGATCCTCCTATCTCAGGCTCCTGAATGCTGGGGTTACAAGCATGAGCCACCACACCCAGATCTTTTTAAAATCTTTTCTTTTACTTGTGTGGCAGAAATTCAGTGTTATCTCCCTCTCTTTGGATCCTTTCCAAGGTCTTATTTTGTTGCTTTGTGGCAGCCCTGTCTGGGGTGAACTTTGGTTCCTTGGAGAAGGTGGGACCCGAAGGTGTCTCCAATGTAAACTTATTCTTCATTCTTTTCAAGTCAAAAGCTCTGTATGCAAACAGACTTTGAGGCTGTCTTGTCAACTTTTGTCCATTAGTTTTAGCCTCTATCGTGATTCCTGTCATATTTACACCTGTAATTATAGTGATTTTTAAACAAATTTTGTGCATCGTTTACATTCAGCAGTCAGTATTTGGCCACAATGAAGAGTTTTTGTTGTAATTGTTATCGGGCCCCGTCTACAACAAGCTTTTCTGTGTGTGTATAATTCTGAGAATTGAACCCCAGGGGCATTCTACTTCAGAGCTAAATACCAAGCCCTTTTTAAATTTTGTTAATAAACAGGGGCTTATGTTTCTGAGGGCCTCATTATGTTACTGAGGCTGTCCTGTGACCCTCCTGCCTCTAGTCATCCCAAGTACTGGGATTTCAGGTGTGTGATACCTCACCTGGCTCATAATACGCCTTAGTACCAGTGTCTTTGTCATCCTACTGAGACGTCTCTACTGAAAGTAAAAAGGCAAGTTGTAGTAATGTTTGGTATGGCACACCTGTAATCCCAAGACTTGAGAGGTTGAGACAGAAGAATTGTAGGATCAAGGACAGCTTCAGCAACATAGCGAGATTCTCAGCAACCTAGTGAGACACTTTCAAAACAAAAAATAAAATCTGGCTGGGAGTATAGCTCAGAGGTAGAATGTGTCTGAGTTCAGCCTCTAGTACCACAATCAACAAACAAATAAATGCAAATTTCCTCTTGGTCACACCCAGTAATACAAGTAACCTGGACAAGAGAATAACTCTGAAATGGGTGTGGCGGTGCACACCTGTAATCCTAGTTCTTGGGGGGCTTGAGAAGGGAGGATCACTCAGCAACTTAAGGAGACCCTGTTTCAAAATAAATAGAAATGGCTGAGCATTAGCTCAGAAGTAGAATGTTTCTGAGTTCCATCCACAGTATAGGAAAACACAAGAACGACAGACAACATGATCATCATCATCAACAACAACAACAAAACTCTGAAACTATTCCCTTATCTGTAAAATGAGAATAATAGTTTCATGTCCTATAGTTGTTAAAATGATTAAATGAGATAATGACTTTAGAGTGCCTGCCCCAATTCAGCACTGACACACATTTAGTGAACAGTAGATAATATTGAAAGAATGGGAGTAAACTCGCTTTGTAAAGAAGAAAATATAACTAGAAAGGGTAATTTCTGCTGGGGACTATTCTAATTCTAATTTCATTTCTTCAGTAAGTATCTGTTG
This sequence comes from Muscardinus avellanarius, assembly GCF_963383645.1. Classification (NCBI taxonomy): domain Eukaryota; kingdom Metazoa; phylum Chordata; class Mammalia; order Rodentia; family Gliridae; genus Muscardinus; species Muscardinus avellanarius. The sequence goes on along the minus strand of NC_137801.1, from coordinate 80,375,465 downwards.
AATGCCATTGATTTGCCAGGTTTCGTTCTGGGAAGATACCGAGGTTAATAAAATGGTAGATGCTTCTTCTCACTACCATTTATTTTTTCCCAGGTGGGAACCAGACTTGTTCCCCTAACCATCTACATAGGAGATCGCATTCTTGGTGAGCCCTCCTGCAGCTTCTCCAGCCAACACACTCCAATGTAGGCATGCCTGGAGCCTTCTCTTCTTCTCGATGTGAATCTCCCTGACTTTTCGATGTGCAGATGAATCTCTGCCAAACAAAAGTGTCTGTGGCCCACACCCTTGCTCCAGTGAGCTCTGCAGAAGCAGACTTTGTTTGTTCCTATTTGTGTGATCTTTGTTTACTTCTACACAGGCAAAAGGGAAGCTGATCAGAAAATTACCAGAAGGATACCTTGGGAGTATTTGGAGATGGACTGAAGACTAATCAAGACATTTCCACTTTTAAAAATAGTCCTAAGAGGACAAATAGCCCATTTGTGAAGTCTCTTTGATTATCTTCTCAAAGGCCTCTCCCTAACAAGCAAGCAATGTAATTAATTAAAATTTACTTCAACTGCTAGGTAATTTTTCCCTTGATTAGTGCTGCAATTTCTTATACACCTCTCACAAAACAGCAATCATTCCAAAGTGAAGCAGCCTGTGCTGTCACAGAATTACTGCAGAGTAGGAAACACCATTCCACTTCAGAAGTCTAAATCCTACAGCAATTTAATTTTTTTTTCAGTCAATGATAGAAATGATACAAGATAGCTTTAGTTATAGAAACTAATGGGTAATAATGACATTAATTTAAGAGACTTCAAAAGCATGAATACAAAGTGGGAACTTTGGATCACATAAAAAAAAAAAAAAAACAACCCTACACTAAGTTGTCTGATATTTCTCTTGTTCAACTCAAGTTATTCTTCCCAACATGCTTCGGGGTCTCATCTAACACAGTTTAAAATCAATACATGTTTCCCAAGAGTATTCTTACACAATTGAGGTTGATCCTAAGTTATATATTAAATAGCACAATTCAGATATCCATGTGCTTCTTAATTCAAAGATCAGAAAAATAAAAAAAAATCACCAAAGTTAACTATCATATTGCATGCAAGAAACAGTTTTTAAGTTTTTGAGTGACTTGGTTAAAGGGAATCAATTATCCTTTGACATGTAAAAATCTTAGCGGGACTGGGACAGAATCAATTTCTTCTGCCCTTTTAACTCAGCTGTAATTTATGGTGGCAGTGTTTCGTGAGATACAATGAATAATTTGTTCTAGAAAGGATGGTCCATTTAAATATTTATCTTTTTTCTTTCTAGTTTATATAGATACTTGTAAAGGTTGCTCCTATATATTGAGTCACTGAGAGATGATAAAAGAAAAAAAAAAAACACATTCATGATTCTATTTTTACTCTTAGTATGTGGTACTAAGGATTGAACTCAGGGACTCACTCATGCTAGCAAGCATTCTGTCACTGAAATACATGCCCAGTCCTTTAAAAAAAGTTATTATTTTATTTTGAGACAGTCTCGTTGAGTTGCCCAGACTGGCCTCAAACTTCTGATCCTCCTGCCTCAGCCTCATGAGTAGCTGGGTGTGTATCGCTCACTGGATCTGACATGATTTTACTTAAAAAATATGACTTCTACATAGAAATATTCTGTGATGCATAACTAGAAGATGTCGCCATGAGTTATCTGCATGCATATAGTTTTATTTCTATAGGCATCTCCCCAAATAAGAGAGCAAAGGACCTCTAAGTGTGTCCCAAGGGTCTTGGTGGTTCAGAATGAGTTTTTTAAATTTTTTTATTTTTTATTTTTATTGGTGCATATCCATACATCATATTGGATAAAAAAAAAACTTGTGTGTACAGACATGCACACATCACTGATTTAACCCCTACCCAATTCCCACCCCATTCCCTCCCCATCCTTCCCTCCCTTGCTCAGCTTAGTGGTTGACTTCGATATGTTTAAGTACATTGTGTGTTTTAGAGATTTTCCTCTTCCCCCCTCCTTTTTCCTCCTTTAGATTGTCTTGTTTGCTCCTCCATAGGATTTTCTTTTTCATCTAGAGTTCCTCCTATGACCCAATTCTCCCTAACTCTCACATATTAGGGAAAGCATCTGATTTCTTATTTTTTGTGACAGACTAATCTCACTTAGCATAATGGAGGACATCAGAATGAGTTTTTGAAGTTACAAGTATTATTTTTATATACAGTCATTCTCCTTATTTGCAGTTTCATTTTTTTCAGGTCTCAGTTACTCACAGTAAACTTCGGGTCCCAAAATATTAATTAGAAAATTCCAGAATAAAAGCAATCCATATGTGTTAAATAAATTTTATTACAGTATTTTAAAATAATTGTTCTGTTTTTATTATTGGTTCCTATTAATAAAACTGTGTATAGCTTACAAGTTAAATTTTACCATACATATTTTTGTATAGGAAAAAAAAAACCCCAAAACACTATAAATTGGATACAGCGGTACAAGTCTGTAATCCCAGTATTTAGGAAGCTGAGACAGCGATCATAGGGTCAGCAACTTGGAGAGATCCTGTTTCAACATAAATAATAAAATAGGGCTGGGGGGATAGCTCGAAAGTAGAATACCTCTACTAGAAGGTTCAACCTCAAGCAGCAAAAATCAAAACAACCTTCCCCCACCATACACAGCGTTTGTTACTCTAAGTAGTTTCAGGCATCCTCTGGGGGTCTTGAACAAATCCACTGTGTATCAGGGGACAGTCCTATAATGCTAGATGCTACTTGGCTATTTCTTCTTTTTCTCTCACGTACATGATTCTCTTGATCATGTGTCACATGACATCTGGGACATTGCTTGAAGAAGCAGCTCTCAGAATCCACCTGCCTTTTAAGCCAGACCTTAAAATGACTTGTGAAAATGCAAAAGAGTCCAGTTCATCTCACTAGGTTTTTGAAAAGTACAGCCATTTGTCCTCAGAGGTCTGTGAATTAGGCCACTGGGTCATCGTTTATCATGATTTTTAAATTAAATATGGTTAATAGAAATAAACTACTTCCTCTTTTAAAATCATAAGAATGTATAACAATAATAAAAAATATCAGCTCTCTCTAAAAAAAAAAAAATATGTTTCAAATTCCCCAGTTTTCGCCAGGTGTGGCGGCGCAGGCTTGTAATCCCCGCGCTTGGGAGGCTGAGACAGGAGGATTGCACATGTTGGAAGCCAGCCTCAGCTACTGAGTGAGGCTCTCAGCAACTTAGTGAGACCCTGTTTCCAAATAAAGTATAAAATAGGTCTCGGAGTATAGCACGGAGGTAGAAAAGCCCCTGGGTTCCACCCTTAGCACCACAAAAGACAAAAAACAAAAACAAATTACCCAGTATTAATCTCAAATTTGGTAATTATCAATAGATATGGCCCACCAAAATAAAACTATTTTGGTGTTCTCTGCAGTTTTAAGGGTAGAAAGAAGTCCTTAGTTCTAAAGCAACAGTATTTCAGGCTAGCAGTATTTAAGTTGCTTTGGCCCAGAGATAAAAATGAGTCAGAGACTAGAGTGAGCAGTGTTCAACACTGGCAGTGCTACAGATGATCTGGCACAGGGAGAGAAACGGAGTTTTAATTATCCTTCTCAGCCAACATGAATGAAAGGAACGAAGGCATGTCAAAATAAACTTGGTCAAACGCATCGCTTTCAACCTAGTCACCCAAGAATAGACACATGCCTCTTTACCCCTAAGACCCAACTACATCCTTTAAATCTTAAATTTGCACCATATTTTGAAAAGACTCCTTCCCACATCTATTGCTCTGGGGTTCCGGTTCTTATTATCTTACACTGAAATAATTCTGTGTTCTTATCTACTTACCTCCAATTTTTGCCCAGTTCAACCCGGCCACCATATTGTTCCTAAAAGTAAAATCAAAACACTTCCCAAAAGAAACAAATAACACACACACACACACACACACACACACACACACACACACTACATATATCTATATTATCTATATATATATATTTCTCTGCATGGTCTAAAAAAAAATGGTTCATCCAAACACATTGAGAGTAAAAGCAATAGCTCCTGGGTATCTTTTCAAAGAGGTCAGAATATTATACAGATACATCATCTCTATGATTATATATTATATATATTATATATTATATATTATATATTATATATTATATATTATATATTATATATTATATATTATATATTATATATATATTGTGTGTATTTCTATGTGTGTGTATTTCTATGTATAGATTACCCACATATCACAGAAACACATAGATGTACAGATTTATCAACCTACTCTCTCTTTTACTCTATTTTTTGAATGTTGGGAAGGAGAACTTTCATTTTAAAAAATATGTATTTATTTATTTATTTGTATTGGTGCATTGTAGTCATACATCTTGATGGGGTACAAGATGGTGGAGGCATACGTGCACACATCACTCATTTAGCCCTTCCCCAATTCCCACCCCATTCCCTCCCCCTCCCTCTTTCCCATGTTCGGCTCAGTGATTGACTTTGGTATGTTTGTGAATGGGCATCATGTATATTGGAGATATTCCCTCCCCCTCCCATCCCCCTCAGCGAGCTTGCGTTATTTGCTCATCTGTGGTTTTTCCTTCTTCATCTCGAATACCTCCTATGACCCTTTTCCCCTCTAGCTTCTGCATATTAGGGAGAGCATCTGATTTTTTACTTTTGGTGACTAACTAATCTCACTTAGTATTTCTCTCTTTAAATCTGTATTTTGCTTTCTATTACAATCAACATAAAAACTGAACACCTGGAAAGGGATCTGAGATTTCCACGTGTCTTACAAGGGCCAGTGGCAGTGTTGGGTGGTAATGGGACCTTTAGCAGGTGGAGCCTGGTAGGGGCTACCGGGACTCCAGCCCCTTCCTTTCTCTCTTTGCTTCCTGACCTCCAAGAGATGAATAGGTTTCCTTCCCCATGTGCTTCTCCCTTCCCAAAACAGGGCCAAGAGACCATGAACTGAAACAGCTGAAACTCTGAATCAAAAGAAACCTTTCCTCCTTATAAGTTTTAATTTTTCTCAGACATTTGTTACAGGGACCAAATAATCTCACTCACACCACGGGGTATTCAAATTTGCTATCTGCTAGTTCAAAACCCCTTTTTCAGCCATAATTTTTTTGTTTTTTTTCCTTATAAATATGCAATGTATTTTCATATTGGAAAGAAAGAGTTCGGTCTAGTTCTGTTTTTTTCTCTTTAATTAGAATCGTAGCTCCCAAATGGTATGCTGAGGTGCCCACTGTACCACAGCAAACTCCCCGAGATACTGCAGAATATTGTAAACTCTCCCAGAAAAGCGTAGAGTACTTGATCTATCTGTGAGATAATGCAGTTTGACAGCTTTAACCTTAGATTGGCAGCGCTTTTATTAATGATGTCATCTCTCCTTGAAATTGTGTATCCAGGAGTTATTGTGGTTAAAAGTATGATGTGAAAATCTAAGTGAAACCAGAAATAAAACTGGTGGAGTTCAGTCTGATTTTAAATTTAAAAAAGTTATGCACTGCTCAAGAGAGATGCATATTATTTTTTAATTTGGAGTATTTTAGAATGAAATGAAAGTACTTTCCTCTTTTATTTTATGTCTGTTATTTTAAAATTATAGTGAATAGTTATCAATCTAATAGTTAATTCAAATAGTTATAGTTAATTACTTAAGGCAGTTGTAATCTATAATGTCACCTTGAATGCTGAACTGGTGAATACTGAGCCTTTGCTACTACAGAAAATAAAAAATACACTTTCAATTTTCATCAACCATTCAATATATACCCTTGTTTTGCGTGAGTCTCTGTTTAAAGGCATCTTATTTCATATATATTGTTGGCTCGTGTACACTGAACTACTCTTGGCCATCAGCACTATATCTCATAAGGCTTAGATGATCTAACGTGTATTTTCTCCATGAAATGCAGTGCATGAAGGTTAGACTATCTGACACATGTATTTTCTCCATAAAGCAAGCACAGCCTTTCTGGACTTCAGAGCGGTAGACGGCATTCACTATTCTTAGGGGCCAATTTAAAAAACAGTGAACTCACCAACACAAGAGCACAAAAGTAAGAGAAATGTGGCATTAAATAAACCACAGAAGGACACTTGCTTGCCAGATGGGAATTTTAACAAGACAGACCATCCATTCCCTGGTCTGGCTTGAGCTGGGACCATGCACCAGCTCACTCAGGATCGTCACTTCTCTGTGCATGTGCTTGAGTGACTTGCAAGGGCACCTTGAGGGTGGATTGGGAGTTACAAACACTTTTTTTTTTTTGCAAATAGATAAACTATGAGTATCCACTCTACTAAGCTGTTAAAGTATATATCCCTTTTAAGTTGTTTGGATGTAACTAATTGATAAATATGACTATATTGTTAGATATTTTTAGAGGCACCTTCACACATTTCTGAGATACAAAAGGCACTGTGAATCAAGAAAGTTTAAGAATTTTTTATTTAGATTTTTCTCTTCTCCCAGAGTTATTGGTATTAATCTTTCCCAATACACTGTGGTGGTCCCTTCTTTGCGTGTGTGTGTGTGTGTGTGTGTGTGTGTGTGTGTGTGTGTTTCCTGTTACTGAGGATTGAAGTGAGGGGCATTCTGTCTTTGAGCTATACTCCCAGTCCTATTTTTTTTTTTTTGAAACAGAACCTCGCTAAGTTGCTGAGGCTGCCCTACAACCTGTGATCCTCCTATCTCAGCCTCCGAAATATTGGGATAATAGGCCTGCACCACCACATCTGACAAGTGGTCCCTTCTTTTGGACATCTCCATGTCTTCAGTTAATGTTGGCTGCTTCCTCTCTTGTTTTACATGTCATAAGTATCATAATTTGGATTTGAAGTGTCCCCCTATCCCTCACAGAAACAAGGTAGCAATGCTGGAAGCAGGGTTTGATTTTTAAGGTTCCTGGGGATGCAGTCTTGGGGATTATATACTGGTTCCTCCTCCCCCTACTTACTCTCTTGCATCCGGCCTTGATGATGTGAGGATCATAGCCTCTTGCTCTTCCTCGCTCTGCTTCCTGCTACCATTCACTGAGAACTACAGTCCCCAGTCTCATATGGACAAAACCCAAAAGTCTCCAAGGAAACCATAAACAAGTAAATCTTCCTTCCTATACATTGCATGGTCATTTCTTTGAATTATATCAGTGAGAATGCTGCCTAAGATAAAAAGTGATAAGAAGCACCAAGATGCTACAAAAGATGAAGTACAAAAGATCTCTCTCCATCAGGAGATCTATAACTCTCAAGCTCAGGGAATATTTTGTTCTTTGTCCACCTTTATTTCTTCCCAGGCCACAATATCCCAGTACCATCAACACTAACAGATAGAATATTGCTAGCTCTTTTTGCAGTTCCCCACAGATAGAGGCTTTCATTTATCCCAGTCTTTCCCATTTTGGTTGTGGAATCCCTGGATGCAGAAGGATAAATGGAAAGGTAGGATCTCAGTAGTGTCCAAAAGTGCTCTCTTAAGTGCTTCTGAGTATGATCTGTATCTTGAGTTGTTAAGAGCCTGCTGTGGCTCCCCCAGCCCACCCACAATTTGATGGCAATATTTGCTGCTGCCTCAGTACCTACCTGGAAGCTGTGCTTTTGAACTTCATTCTTCTTTCAAAACTATACCATTGTTAGAGAAACAACATAACCCACTGGCCCTCTCCTTTCCCCTGGGATGGGAAATTTCTCTGCATGGTCTGAAAAAAAGTTCATCCAAACACATTGAGAATAAAAGAAATAGCACCCCTGGGTATCTTTCCAAAGGAACTGAGGTCAGAATATTATACTGATACATCATCTCTATGTTTATAGCAGCACGATTCACAAAAGCCAAATTATGGAACCCAAACTCGGTGTTTGTCAGCAGATGAATAGGTTAAGAGACTGTGGTGTGTACGCACAATGAAATTTTACTTAGCTGCAAAGAAAAATAAAATTGTTACTTGCAGGAAAATGAATGGAACCAGAGAATATTATGTTGAGATTACCGAGACTCAGAAAATGAAGGGTAATATGTTTTCTCTCATATGTGAAAGTTAAAGAGAAACTGGGGAAAAAAGGAGTTTGGAAAGTGAGGAGAGAGACTATTAAAATAGTGGGAGAGGATTTGGGGAGAGGCGGGTGAAGGGAAAGAGGAGACTCAACTAAAAGACTTCAAACAAATCTAGATATATTAGTGAATTTATCAATACTAATTTCAATATTATGAATGAGAAGGATGAGGAAGTAGGGCAGGATCCTGAGATAAACATCCAGTGCTATGTACAGGTATGTTTCCATCACACTAAACCTCTATAGGACATATGGTTCCAACGCATCGATAAAAGTATGTTAAAATGAATTAATTTAAAAAAAAGAAAATACTGTTTACAGAATGGGAAAAGACACTCAACATTTACAAATCGATAAGCAATGGGCAACAGCCTTACAGAAAAGAAACAAGAGAACTGAACAGGTGTTTCATAAAAAATGACATACAGATCACTAATAAACATGAAAAGGTGTTCAATCTCCTTTGGAAGCAGAGACATGCAAATTAAGTATGTAATTAGTCCTTACAACAGAATAACTAAAATTTAATAAATGATTGATATTAACAATAATAAAAGTAAGAATTTTGGCAATATTATTTTCATCAACCTAAATCAGAAGCATTCCAGAGTTTGTCAAACATACAAGAAATATTATACAATAATAAAAATGAACTAACCTGTAGCTGTATGCAGTAACACAGATTACGTCACCCAGCACTGAATGAAACAGTTGACATAAAATAATACAACATTTGAGGGTAACTAGACCATTTTACATTCCTACTAACAACATATAAGTGACCCAGTTTCTCTTCTTTGCCAGATTTGATGTTGTCATCATTTTTAGTTTCCCTTATATTTGTGTAAGGGTATATTGTCATGGTGTGTGTGTGTGTGTGTGTGTGTGTGTGTGTGTGTGTGTGTTACTGGTAATGGAACCTACAGGCATTCCATCTCCAAGCTACACTCCAGCCCTATTTTTTTTTTTTTTTCAGGTCTCGGGGTGGAACCCAGGGGCATTCAACCACTGAGCTACACCCCTGCCCTATTTTTTATTCTTTATTTTGAAGCTGGGTCTCACTGAGTTGCAGAGGGCCTCACTAAGTAGCTGAGGTTGTCCACGAACCGTGATCCTCCGGTCTCAGCCTCCCGAATGCTGGGATTACAAGCGTGCACCACCATGCCCAGCTCCAGCCCTATTTTATTATTTTATTTTGAAACAGGGCCTTGCCACACTGCTGAGGGCCTCACTAAGTTGCTGAGGCTGGCTTCAAACTGGCAATCCTCTCCTCTCATCCTTTTAAGTACTGGGATTAAAAGCATGCAGTGTCACATACCTGACTTATTGCCATTTTCTTAATTTGTATTTTCCTTTTTTCACCTCAAATCTTTATTATTTTTTTAAATTTTTATTGGTACATTATATTCATACATCATATTGGGGTAAAAAACTTGTGTGCACATACATATATACATCACCTATTTAACCCCTACCCAATTCCCAACCCTTTCCCTTCCTATCCCTCCTTCCCTTGCTTGGCTTAGTGGTTGACTTCGATATGTTTAAGTACATTGTGTGTTTACTGATATTGAACACCCATTTATGTGTTTATTTCTCTACTCTCTCCATATATATGTAGCCATTTTTAGATATTTTTCTAATTGAGTTATTTAAATGCTCACTTTTTAGAGTTCTTCATATAGCATAGATGAGTCCTTTGTTATATATATTATTCACACTATTACTGTTCATTTTTCTTCTTAACAAGGTCCTTTGGAAATCATAAATTGAAAATTTTTATTTAGTGCAATTTATCAGGTGTGTGTGTGTGTGTGTGTGTGTGTGTGTGTGTGTGTGTGTGTTATGAGGATAGAACCCAGAGGCATTCTACCTCTGAGCTATACTCCAGGAACTTTTTATTTTTTTTTGAAAGAGGGTCTTTCTAGGTTGCTGAGTCTCATTTAAGTTATTGAGGCTGGCCTTGAACTTGCGATCATCCTGCCTGCCTCAGCCTCTTAAGTACTGGAATAAGAAGCATGAACCACCATCCTCAGATCCAGTATTGTTCTTTAATGTATTATGTTTATAGTGTTATACATTAGAACTCTTCACTGAGACCTAGGTTTCAACGATTTTTGTCCTATATTATGTTCAAAAATGTTTAATCATCATGCAAATCACCTTTAAATATATTTTGAGTTAGGGTGAGCTTCAGGCTTAGATTCATTTCTTTTTGTCTATTGATACCCCAAACTCCACACCAATTTGATGAAGCAGCCTTCTTTCACGGTAATGGTTTAGCATCATGAAATGTTAGTTGGTTTTAATTGCGTGGGGCTATTTCTGGATTCTTTCATCTGGTCCATGTGACTTTACCACCCCCAGTACCACATGGTCTTAATTATTGTGGTAAGTCTTAAAATTGCATTTCATAGTGCTTCTTCCCATTTTCTTCTTCACTTTCAGAATTGTTTTAAGCATCTTTACTTAACTAGTTTTTCTTTCCACATAAATTTTTATCTACATATATCATTCCTGAGATTCCAATGCAAATTAGGAAATTTTGTATGACAGTTTGGAGGGAATTGACTTCTATACTATGTTGAGGCTTCCAATCTGTGAATCTGGCATGTCTTTTCACTTATTTACAGCCTCTTAGTTTTTTTCATCAGCATTTTATGGTTTTCAGCATACAACTCCTTTACAAGTATTGCTTGATTTATTTCAAGAATTTCTATATATAAGTATCAGTTTATGTATGTTTTTTAATATCTTGTTGATCTTGTACCCTGCAACCTTATTAAACTCATTTATCCTAGGAGTTTTTTTTTCTTTTTGTACATACTTTTGGGGACTTCTGAAAAGGGGGGCAATAAATCAAGAAGTTTGGAAATCTATAAGTAGATTATCATGACATTTATAAACATGGGTAGCATTATTTCTTGTTTTATTATCTATCTTTCTTTTATTTTCTTATCTTATAGCTATAGCCTCAAGTACTATGATGAATAGCACTGGTAATAATAATGACAATCTTTGCTTTTTTCTTGACGTTAAGACTAAAACATTTATTCTTTCACCATTAAGTACGCTATTAGTTGCAGGTTTTAAAAATGTCCTTTGTCAAGTTGAGGAAGTGCCTCCTTGTTCAGTCCTTTTTCATAGTGCTTAACATCAGTGGATTTTTAATTCTATTAAATGTTTTTATGCATTAATTGCTATCATATAGTTTTGTTTCTTTAATCTCTTAATATGGTGAATTGCATTGAAACCCTTTTGTATGTTGAGCCAGCCTTGAATTTTTGGCATAAATTCTATTTAGTCATGATATATAGGCCCTACTTGGCCTTTAAACACTGCTGGTTCTATTAGTTAATGTTATATTAAGAATCATTACATCTATATTAGTAAAGCATATTGCATTGGACAGTGGCTTTTTATTTTGTTTCCATTATTCTTTTTTTCATCAGAGTGATACTGGCTTTATACAATATATTAAAATGTATTTTCTTCTCTACTATTTTCTTAAAGACATTACAGAAATGGAATTAATTATTTCAGAAGCATGGTGGTGCTTGCTTGTAATCCCAGTACTTGGGAGGCAGAGACAGGAGGGTCACAGGTTCACAGTCAGCCTCAGCTACTTAGTGAGGCCCTCTGCAACTTAGTGAGACCCTGTTTTAAAATAAAAACTAAAAATTAGAGCTGAGGGTAGAGCTCAGAGGTAGAATGTTCCTGGGTTCAATCCCAGCAGAAACATTTGCAATAAATCCCTCTGGGCACATAGTTTTGTTGTTGGTGGTGGTTTGTCTGTCTGTCTGTCTGTTTGGTAGTACTGGGTATTGAACTCAGAGGCATTTTACTTTGGAGCAACATTCTCATTCCTATTTTATTCTGAAACAGGTCTCACCAAGATGCTGAGAACCTCAGTAAACTTCAGAGGCTGATTTCTGGCCTGTGATCCTCCTGTCTTAGCCTTACAAGTACTGGGATTACAGGCTTGGACCACCAAGCCCTGTTTTCCATGAATTATAAAATTATAAATTTAATTCCTTCATAGCTATAGGGCTATTTCTGTAATCTACTTTATATTGGGTCAGTTGATGGTTTGTAAATTTTCAGAAATTGTCTCATTTCATCAACATTCTCAAAATTATATGTGTGGAGTTTGCTCCAGTGTTTCCTTACTAATGCTCTGTAGTGTATTTGGTGATCTCTCCCATTTCATTTTTCATATTATAAATTATTTTTTCTTTTCTTTTTTTTGTGGTACTGGAGATGGAACCCAGGGGCATTCTACCTCTGAGCTACACCCCAAGCCCTAGTTTTTATTCTTTTTTTTGAAACGGGGTCTTTTTGAGTTGCAGAGAGCCTCACTAAGTAGCTGAGGCTGCCTGCAAACTGTGATCCCCTTGTCTCCGCCTCCTGAATGCTGGGATTATGAGTGTGCACCACCATGCCCAGTTCACAATTACTATTTTTTTTATCAGTCTTGCTAAAGGTTTATTAATCTTACTGACTACTCCTACTCTCCAGGGATCAAACCCAGAGCTTTGTGCTAGAACTGGGCTAGACAAGTGCTCTGATACTGAGCTACATACTCAGCTCTTTGTTATGTTGATATTTACTGTCTCTCGTTTTGAATTTCATTGTTTTCTGTTGTACCTGATTTTTCTTCTGCTGGTTTGGGGTTTATCTTGTCTTCTTTGTCATATTTCTTGAATTAAGAAAAGAAATAGATCTGTAGGTGTAGTTGGGAGGTAGAATGTTCCTAGGTTCAATCTCTAGAGGCAAAATAATTAAATAAGTAAGTAAATAAATAAATACATAAATAAATAAAATAAAAAAAGGGTTTGGCATGTAGCTTGGAGGGAGACTATTCCCTGAGTTCAATTCCTGATACAAAATTATTTTTTTCTAATGATACAAATGTTAGAACCAACCTACGTTCCTTCCTTCCTTCCTTCCTTCCTTCCTTCCTTCCTTCCTTCCTTCATATTTCCTTCCTTTCTTTCTTCCTCTCTCCCTCCCTCCTACCTCTCTTTCCTGTTAATATTTGATAATTTATATTGTCCTATCTTCAATCTCACTGTTTCTTCTTTCTACTCTATTCTACAGATGCTCCCATCATTGAACTTTTTATTTCAAGTGCTCTGTTTCTTAGTTCTAACTTCTTATCTGGTTCTTCATGTCTTCTATTTGCTTTCTAAGAAGGACTGTTTTTTTTTATTTTAAGGTATTTTTATAATTGGTTACTGAAGCATTTTTGTGACAACTTCTTTAAATTCTTTTCAGATACTTCTAACATAGGTGTCATCTTTGTCTTGGTGTCTATTGTTTCTTCTCTCTCATTTAGTTAGAAATCCTTCCACTGTTTTGTATGATAAGAGGGTTTTTATTTATACCTGGATATTTTTATTACCTTAAGATTCAGAGTCTTATTAAATTCCGTGTTTTGGTGTGACTCTCCGACTCTGTTTCCCAAGGCAAGGTGGATGTCATCTTATTACTTTCAAGTTGTTGGTAAAAGTACACATTCCTAAGCCGGGTGTGGTGGTGCACATTTGTAATCCCAGTACTTGGGAGGTTGAGACAGGAGGATAACCGGTTCAAAGCCAGCCTGGGCAATTTAGCCAGGCTCACAGCAATCTAGTGAGACCCTGTTTCCAAATAAGATATTAAAAAAATTAGGCTTGGAGTGTAGTTTGGAAATAAAATGCCCCTGAGCTCAATCCTCAGTACAAAAACAAAACACACTTTTTTTTTTTGGTTCCTTAGATACTTGGGGACAGGATGGAACTCCATGGTAAGGGTAGGATGCAACTATAGGTACTCCCGGGCCTCTATTGATGCCAACTTGGCATCCTGGCACAATATTTTTTTCTATATTAAAAACATAGATAATAATAGTATCTAACATGCATACCTGAAAAATTTTTCTGTCAATAATTAAATCATAAGTCAAGAAAGAAAATACACATTCGGTCTATATAACTGTCTTGGCTGAGCCTGCCTGCCTGCCTACCTTCCTTCCTTCCTTTCGCAGAACTGGGGACTAAACCCTAGGACATTGTACCTCTGAGCTACACCCCCAGACCTATTTTTAAATTTTGAAACAGAGTCTCACTAAGTGGCTGAGGGCCTCACTAAGTAGCTGAGGCTGGCTGTGAACCTGTGATGTTCCTGTCTTAGCCTCACAAGTACTAGGATTTCAAGCATGGACTCCCATGCCCAGTCCCTGGCTGAGACTTTCTTGAGAGAATGACCTAGCACTCTGACAGGGCAAAACTTTGGAAATGCAAAGCCCATGATCACTTAGGCAGGGTAGAGATTTTCGTTACAAATAACTGCGCCAACCATTTTGGGTTTCCCCAGAATCAGACCTCAATACAAACACATGTTTATTTGGAGGTGATTCCAGGAAACAGCAAAAGGAAGGAGAGTGGGGAAGAAGCCGCCATTAAAAAATGCCCTGTTAAGCACTAATAGTCTGGATATTTGGCACTGGATCTTGCTGGGGTACATAGAAAGCTCAGAATGCAAAGGAGCTGGGAAAGTTTTGTACTAGTTTCTAACAGCCTCTGTTCAAGGAGTGGGGGGGAGAATGCTAATTTCTGGTGCTGGCTGAGAAGACCTCCGCTACCAGAGAAAGTTCTCAGGCACAGAGATGAAATAATGTTACTTAGAAGTCAGACTGGTACCTGCTAACAGCAAAACCCGAAGGAATATGGGCATGGCAGAACAGTATCTGTAGCACTACAATGCAGGCAGGAACCCAGAGGGAAACTCTGATGTGCTGGCTCTGTCTTCGGAGCCAGCATCAAATTCCAGATGAGAGCTGGGCGTGGTGGTGCACGCTTGTAATCCCCGCACTTGGGAGGCAGAGACAGGTGGATCGTGCAGGTTCGAATGAAGCCAGCCACGCTGGCTTAAGAGACCCTGTTTCCAAGTTTAAAAAAAAAAGTATAAAATGTGTCTGGGAGCGTAGCCCGGAGGTAGAAGGGCTTCCAGGAACTCCAGTACCATAAAAAAAAAAAAAATCCAGATGAGAAAGAATGTGTTCTTTACCTGGAGTCTCACCGTCCATGATTTTGGCCATTCTACATTGTTCAGGAACAATGTCTAGGAGGGATCTTATCTTCCCTGTACCTTGTTTTGGTATTCCCACTGCCCTTTTTGGAGTTCCTTCCCTATTCCTAGTCCTCTTTCTCAAAAACACCACCACCACCACCACCGAAAACAACAACAACAACAAAAACCCAGTCTTCTCAAGCAACCTCAAATTTCATCTTATTCAGAGCACATTGGCAAAACCATGCTGAGATGCTAGCAACCGAATATGTGACCTCTTCAAGCTGAGTTAAATTCGAAGAGGAAAATGAGAAGCTAATGGACAATGAGGTCTCTGAGAGTGGCTACACATTTTTGGGAGTAAGGAGGGGGTGGCCAGCTTTGATTTTCCCTTGACAACAAATAGCAACTACAAATATGTAACCATCTGTAGCTGTTCCTGGACCACTCATCTTTTAGTTTCAAGTTAAGAACAAGTAGCTTCCCTTGAATATTTGATTAGGAAGTAATACTTAGAACTTAGGTTCTAATGCAGGCGCCTAAAAGGCTGAGGTCTATCTTTTCTGAGCCACTGAATGGTTTGGGGGGGGATTGTTTAATACTTTCATTCTTTATTTGTCTAGAGTTTGGAAATAATATAGAACTACAAGCTGAGTGTGGTGTCACATGCTTGTAATCCCAGTATTTGGGAGGCTGAGGCAGGAGGATCTCAGATTTGCAGCCAGTCTCAGCTACTCAGTGAGACCCTGTTTCAAAATAAAGAATAAAAGTAGGCCTGGGGATGTAGAAGTTACGATGCCCCTGGATTTAATTCCCAGTAACACACACACACACACACACACACACACAAACAATAAATAAAATAAAAAATAGAAAGAAAGCAAAAAGAAATATTGAAATGTTATCTTTCAGTCATCAAAAGCTTGGTATCAGACAAATGAAACTGTTATGTGAGATTATCATTGTTAATTTTGGATAAATTGCTATAATACTAGATGTCAACCACTAAGCCAAGCATGGGAAGGAGGGATGGGGAGGGAATGGGGTAGCAATTGGGTAGGGGCTAACTGGGGGATATGTGTATGTATGTCTACAAAAGTTTTTTTTTATCCCATTATGATGTATGAATACAGTGCACATATATATATGTACTACACACACACACACACACACACACACACACACACACATATATATAGTTCTATATATATATAGAACTACAACACTAGGGCATTATAAAAATCAATTTTTTTTTGGTGGTACTGGAGATGGAACCTAGGGTCCTTCTACCTCTGGGCTATACTCTCAGACCTATTTTGTATTTTATTTGGAAACAGGGTCTCTTAAGCCAGCTGAGGCTGGCTTCAAACCTGCACGATCCTCCTGTTTCAGCCTCCCAAGCGCGGGGATTACAAGTGTGAGCCACCACGTCCAGCTATAAAAATCAATTTTAAATATAATGTTTAATTTTCTCTGTGATCACATGGGACTCTTTCCTTACTGAAGACCTTATGATCCTCTTTAAGAGGAAGTGCTATTTCTAATTCTTAGTTGTAAGCCTTAGAAAATGGAAAAGAAAAGAAAAAGCTAACTTAAATGCATGTAAGAGAACGTGTCTCCTATTTCCTGAAGGATAATAGCAATTTTACCCTTCTTGCATGTTTTTCTTGGCTTAAACTGTAAGAATTTAGAACCAGACAATGAAAGAACTTTTAAATGCCCCAAGTGTATCTGTCAAAATACTCACATGGTTAGAAATATCCTACCATACATAAAAAGTCTAAAATTCATTTGAAAGGAGCATCCCTTTTAACTTCTTTCTCTGCTACCTCTAGTGGCAGTTAAAAACAGCTTTGCTTTTGACTTGAGAAAAAGGATTCAGTCTGTGAAATCAGGCCAGGATTTTCCCCAAATCTGGTTTAGCTTGAAAGAAAGTATTTTTGGATAAACCCCAGGCATTTTTCTTAATATTCTTTTAATGTTAGACCAAGAATTAAGGTAAACAGAAAATTGGTTCTAGGTGTACACCTCCTATAGCCATAGTTTTGAATGATTCGAAAAACTATGTTTTTAAAATAAAGTATGTACAAGTTTTCTATCACTGCTATAACAAATTTACCCAAATTTGATGGCTTTTAAATAATAGAAGTTATTTCCCCCCTAATTTTTGAGGGTAGAAGTCTAAAATTGAGGTTTTGTTAAAATCCACCCTCCATTTGTGGTGTCTTGGGGGAAATTCCTTGCTGTCTCTTTTAGTGATGACTCTGAGTATTTCTCTGTTGGGTTACAGGTCTCCTCTCTCAGCCTTCATCTTCACACAGCATTCATCTCTCTATTTTAGGTCTTTTTTTTTTTTGAGTACCTCTTTGAATTTATAACCCAACTGCTTAATCCAGGATATTTTAATCTTGAGACCTTTAATTCTATCTACAGATACTTTTTTGGTTCAAACAAGGTCAAATTTTTAGGTGGCAGGGGTTATGACATAGAGACATTTTGTGGCACCACTATTTAGCCCACTCTGGCATCTGGCATCTTTTTTTTTTTTTTTAAGAAACGGAGACATTTTACAAAATTAAGTTTGTAGAAAATTAAAGTTCTGTCAGGAAAAGCAAACAGTTCTTTATTCATATTGCTTCTTCCCAGTATCTATGCTCTTTGAGAATACAGTGTTACTAATCCACTTAAATACTTAAATGTTTACAGACACTTGTCAGGGTTTCCAAAGGTCTGCCCTTCTCTACTACTGCAAGAAAGCCTTTCCCACAAGGCAGGGGGCAGAGCTTCAAGAATTGAAGTCAGGTCCATGACCTCAGGGGTCAGAGGGCTCTGGAAGGGTCCGTCCTGCCATTTCCAATCAAACCAAGCAAGAGGGAATTCCCTGGACGACACGGCCAGGGCTATGTGATGACCTGTCTTTGCCCCTCTCTGCAGGGAAGTGGGGAAGCTGAGCAGGCAAAAATCAAGACCTACTGCAATTTCTGAAAATAGGTTCTGGAAAGGAATTCTAGTGGCAAGGAAGAGGTCAAAGATGACACAAAGATTGAAGAAGCAAAATATTTCCCTAGCTGGTCATAAAGTAAACTTCCAGTCGCTCTGTTCTTTCTTTCTATTTGTTGAGGCTGTTTTCCTTAGCATATCTGAATGGCCATAGACAGCCCAGGCTACCCAAGGCTGTCCTACTCAGGTGGAAAAACTCTGATGCCAGCGTATCCCAGGGAGCTTGCTGATTCAGTTTACCTACAGCTCGGGGAGCTTGCCCACACCAGAAGCAATGTTTTGGTTTGCTTGAATAAAAGGTGAGAGTGAGCATTTTGGTTGCATGAGTATGTGTCTTGTGAAACTTTCCAGGAGAGGACCAATACCACCAGTTTTGGTAAATGGCAGATTTTATGCTTTTCTTTCTCATTTCTAATTCTTTTCTTTGTTTATGTGGTACTGAGGATTGAGCCCAATGCCTCACAAAGGCCAAGTAAGCATTCTACCATGGAGATTTGTCTCCAGCCCCCCATATATACGTGTGTGTGTGTGTGTGTGTGTGTGTGTGTGTGTGTGTGTTACTGGGGATTAAACACAGGGGCATTCTTCCTCTGAATTATATGTCTAGATCTTCTAATATTAAAACAGGGTCTCCCTAAGTTGTTGGAGATCTCTCTGAGTTCCTGAGGCTGTCATTAAACCTGCAATCTTCCTGCCTCAGCCTCCTAAGTATTGGGATCACAGGCACGTGGCACCACATCCAGCTCATTTATGCTTCTTGATGATTAATTTGAGAACTTCCCCATTCTATCACAAAGAACCTAGAGTATGGGGTCACACTTTACAGATACAGCTGCATGGGTGAACTCCTGACCTTAAAGTTTGTCTTTTATTCCAGTACCTCTGTTACCTAAACATTCCTCCTCCTCCTCCTCCTCCTCCTCCTCCACCTCCTCCTCTTCATTCTTCCTCCTCCTCCTTCCTTCTCCTCTTCTTCCTCCTCCTCCTCCTCTTCCTCCTTCCTCCTCTTCCTCCTCTTCCTCCTCCTCCTCTTCCTCCTCCTCCTCCTCCTCTTCCTCCTCCTCCTCCTCTTCCTCCTCTTCCTCCTCCTCCTCCTCTTCCTCCTCCTCCTCCTCCTCCTCTTCCTCCTCCTCCTCCTCTTCCTCCTCTTTCTCCTCCTCCTCCTCCTCCTCCTTCCTCCTCCTCTTCCTCCTCCTCCTCCTCTTCCTCCTCCTCTTCCTCCTCCTCCTCTTCCTCCTTCCTCCTCCTCCCTCCTCCTCCTCTTCCTCCTCCTCCTCCTCCTCCTCTTCCTCCTCCTCCTCCTCCTTTTCTTCTCACATCAGGAGAATAAATGGACCTAAAATATTTTAAAAAGTAGGCGATTAAAAAGAAATGAAAAACTGAGGTAGGTGCATGCCTGTAATGCCAGTACTTGGGAGGCTGAGACAGGAGGATTGCAGGCACAAGGACAGTCCCAGTGATATAGCAAGACTCATCAATCTAGCAAGATCCTGTTTCACAAAATGTGTGGGGGCTGGAAGTATACCTAAGAGGTAGAATTAATTTGGGTTTAATCTCCAGTAACACACACACACACACACACACACACACACACACACACACACACACCCAAAAAATACCTGCCCTCTATGTCTTCAGTTTCTGACACAGAGAAAACTGAAAAATTCTAAATGTGTCATTTCAGACCAGTGCTTCACAGCAGAACTTTCTGTGAAGATGGAAATAGCCTCTTCTGCCTGATACAGTACACAATAGTCCCAGGTGGATCGGGAGCACAGGAAATCTGACTAGTGTGACTGAGAGGTTAAAGATTAATTTTACTTATTTTATTTTATATTTTTGGTACTAAGGATTGAACCCAGAGACATTCTACCTCTGAGATAAACTCCTATTTCTTTGTATTTTGAAACAAATTCTCAGTAAGTTTCTCAAAGCCTCACTGATTTGTTGAGGTTGACCTTGAAACTGCAACTCTCCTGTCTCAGCCACCCAAGTACTGAGATTACAGGTATGCACCACCATGCTTGGCTAGTTTTACTTACTTTTAATTAACATAAACTTAAATTTTATTAGCCAGATATAAAACACAAAAGATGGACAGTATTACTAGATATTAATAATAATAATAAAAACAATAAGAAATACAAATCATTTTTTTAGCCAGGCATGGTGGTACATGCCTGTAATTCCAGTACTCGGAAGACTGAGACAGAAAAATCTCAAGTTTGTGGCCAGCCTTAGCAACTTAGTGGGGTCTTCCACAACTTAGTGAGATCCTGTTTCAAAATAAAATATTTAATAATGTTGGCCAACTACTCCTAATATTGCTAGACAAGGTGATGAAAAATAAGGGTTGAGTTCAGGGATTTGATTTCACAGCTCTAGCACCATATAAATGATCTCACAACTTCTGTGTCTGCCCCATAGGAGACGCCTATCTCCTATAGCCACAGGGTTGAGGTTGCTGAAAATTAAATGCAGAATCTCATCCTGATACCCACTGAATTAGAACACACTGGGGACTTTCAGACTTGTGGTGTGTCTACTATTATAGTGTTGGTGTATTGACTGAGAAAGAATGGAATGCTCTAAGTACATTTGAAGACATGTGAGGAAATCCTAAAGTAGCAGAGAAAATTGAGCCCCTAAATTCTTACAAGCATTTTTTTTTTTTTTTTTTTTTTTTTGCCAGTGAGAGACTTCTTCCCTGGTGGAAACAGGTTTTATTCTCCAGGACAAGTGGCTTTCTTCTTCCAGCAGAAGTATCTACTCCATCCCCAGGAGCAGCAGCATGCCTACTCAGGGGTACTGGTCTTTCCAGCACTGTCTTAAGATTTAAGGCTCTTTTTCCTGCAAACTGTAAGTATCCTCCTCGGAGTGCAATTATGTTATTCAAGGCTAATTCTCTTCAGGACCAACCCACATCATCCCTCAAGGTTTCTAGCTCATTTCTTCAAATCCTATCAGGCTGAAGATCAAGTATAAAGTCTGACCCATGAGAATACATGCTATACTCCAAAAGAATTAACTGAGTTTTCTAATTTACATAGACATAAAACTGGGGAATTGTATAGGAAAGGATACTAACAGGTGAAATAATGGTGGGAGAAATATAACATTGCATCAGGTAGAATTTATTGCTATGGGCTCACTAATTAGAGATTTTGCATTTAATATTGCAGCTCAGGGAGTTATGAAGGGCTCTAAGGATTTGTGGGCTGGTTGGCTGAAACACAAACTGAATGATGGTTCACACTGAGCGAACTGGAAATGCCCAATCTGCCTTTATTTAAAGTGAAGGAAGGGACTGGAAGGCTGAGGTTGGAGTGTTATAATGGATCTGTTGATCAAGGCCCACTTATTTACCCTGGAAGGGTCAAGTAGATATGCATTTCACCATAACTATGAGAAATGAGCTCATGAGGAGAGCCTGGATCCTCAAAGATCTCTGTGACTTCTCTTTTCTGTAGGCTGGAGCTTTCAGTGGGAACCACAGCCATGAATTGGAAAATCTTTTCTAGAACGTTTTGTCTCATCTTGGTTAAAGGCTTGGTGCACTATTACTTGTACTGAGGATAGGCTAAAATATGACTTATATTTGACTTTATTTGGAGACTATATGGTCTAAGGAGATGCATATGGGTGTCGAGTTGGAGTGGAATATGTCAACTTGAGAGGGTTCTTTTTAATTTAATTTACTATTGCCTGAATAAACTATAGTGACCTCTCCTAAGTCTGTGGCTGGGTAAGACAATTCTCCTAAGGACCCATCTCCATTAACCTTCACTCATATTTAAATCAGTAAACTTAGAATAAATTATCCTCCATAATGTGAGTCAACTTCATCCAATCAGCTGAAGGCCTTAATAGAGCAAAAAGATGAAGATGCCCAGAAAGGAGGGAAATTTCTGTCTGATGGCCTTCAGACTGGAGGTGCATGATGGACTATCTTTTGGACTCTTCTGCCTTCTTAATCAAGTCAGACTATTTCTTATAATTAACCTTCACTTATGTTCCATTGTTGTTTATTTTTTCTGTATCTCCAGATATTTTGAAGACAATAAAAAGGCAGCCACAGCATGGGACAAAATCTCTATATAACTGATATAAGACTAATAGTCCAAAACATCAAAACACACTTAAAACACAGCACTAAGAAAACAAATGTTCCAATTTTAAAATGGGCCAAAGATCTAATCAGAATTTATCATTAGAGGTAGTGTGTTCTCTAAAAAGGTTTTGTCCGTCATTGAAAAGTGTTTCAAAGAAGTACCATCTCCCCAGGTCTCAGATGTTGCTAAGTGAAGATGGGCTGCCAAGACCTATTCCAGCCTTCTCAAAGCAATAAGAATACAAGTGAAAAACAAAAATTGATCAAATAGCCAAACAAAAGGTGAGCAGAATGTAGGTTTTGGGGGGAACTGTATGACTCTCCATTAGCACCTTGATTTCTGGCATCTTGATTCCTTATCACATGGCAAAATAAATCTATTAAGCTCAGAAGCTCAATGCATTCTGATTTAGTGACTGAAAAAATATTGCTTGTGCTGCTTGGGTTTTAGCAGTTGAGTCAGACAGGCAGTATAATCACACAGTCATAGACTCAGAGTAGCTGCTGGCCTGGATTTAGTTCCAACACTGCCTCTTGTTGGTGGGACGATTCTGGCCCTTATTACTCTCATTGCCCTTTACAAAGACTCAAATTTTAGATTCACTGATTTCAGTTTCTCTTATTCTCTTACTTTTTGTTTCATTATTTAGGAACTAATTTTATTATTTCTTTTATTCTGTATATATTACACTTAATTTGATATTTTTCCTATTTTCCTAAGACAGAAGCTTAAGTTCTTTTATATTTTTTCTTTTCTCACATATATTTAATGCTATGTTTTTCCCCAAGTACTATTTTTATGCATCCCATATGTTTTGATAAATTATATTTTCATTTAATTTAAAGTATTTTTTCATTTCTGCTGAGATTCCTTTGACTTAGGCTTTATGTTGAAGTAGGTTGTTTAATCTTCAAATATTTTTGTATTTTCTAGCTTTTATTGATTTCTATATCCTGTGGATTTCTAATTCTATTATAATCTGAGAATATGAGAGGATACATTTTCTCTCTCTTTTCACTTTTCTTTCTTCCTTCCTTCTTCTCTCTCACTCTCTTTTTTCTATCTTTTTTCTTTCTTCTTAGGATTGATCTCAGAAACATTCTATTTCTAACCTCACTCCCCAGCCCTTTCTATTTTTTATTTGATACAGGGTCTTACTAAGTGGTTGAGGGCCTTGATAAGTTGCTGAGGCTAGCCTCCAACCTGAGATATTTCTGCCTCAGCCTCCCAGGAACTGATATTATAGATACGCCCCCTGCCCAGATTTAGTTTCATAATTTCTATTCTTTTATGTGTGGTTGATATCCTCAGATACCCTCTGTCTTAGATAATATTCCCTATAAGCTTGAAAAGAATGTGTGATTGGCCGTTGCTGGATGAAGTTATTTTATAAATGTCAATTAAATCCAGTTGATTGATGGCACTGCTCACTTCAACTCTAACCTTACTGATTTTTTCTGCATGCCTGATTTGTCAATTACTGATAGAGGTAGGCTGAACTTTTCAATTTCTGTAATGGATGCATCCATTTTTTTCTTTGTAATTCTATTATATTTGGCCTCACTTATTTTAATTCTCTGTTGTTAAGTGAATAATATACATTAATATTGCTATATGTTCTTGGAAACTGACAGCTTTTTTTAATCATTCATGTCATTATTGTTTTATCCCTGATAATTTATCTTGCTTCAGTATCTGAATATATGCTTGTCTGAGATGAACAGCTACTCTAGCTTACTATTTTTTGGTGGTACTGGTAAATGACCTTCTAGTACTCTGGTATCCAGGGACATTCTACCTCCAAGCTACACTCCAGCCCATTTAAAAATATTTTATTTTGAAAAATGTTCTTCCTAAATTGCTGAGGGTTTTACAAAGTTACTGAGCCTGCCTCCAACCTGTGACCTCATGTCTCAGCCTCACAAGTACTGGAATTACAAGCATGTGCTTGGCTAGTTTTGTTTTGATTAGCCTTTATATGTTATATCTTTCTCTACTTTATTTTCACTTTTACTCCATTTGTGTCTTTATATTCCAAAAGGATTTCTTGTATGCATATATAAATATATCACTTTGAATCTTACTAAGATGTATAGTTTTAATGTCCAATAAAAGTATACAAAATTTAACAGGCTCAACTTAGACCCTGTTTCAAAATAAAAAAAAATAAAATAAAGTAGGGCTGGAAGGCCAGCAATTGCTGGCCAACAAGAAATCCAAGAACTTGAAATGCAGAAAGCGGCAGCAGAGTTCCAACATCTTAGGCAACCAGCACCCATGCTTCAGGGATGCAGAAAAAGATCCAAAAGCAGAGCACAAGGCCAGGGAGAATGGAGCTTAGGGCCAGAGAGGGAAAAGTCCAGGGATAGAAAATGCAGGGCCCAGGGTGGGAAAAGGCAGAACCCTGAGCTTACACAGAACTAATTTACACTGTTACTAAGACACTGACACCTGAGTACAAAGCTGTCAGAGACAAGAGAGGGTCGCAAACACTCATAAAGTGGGTCCAAAAGCTGACAATAGGTGATGGAGCGAATGAGAGACATTGGAATATACTCCAGAATCTACCACAGTGAACAGACATAACATATTATACAGGCCTGGGCCCTGTATATTAAATTAGCAGGAATGCTGGTATTTTATTTTGTTTTGTTTTATTTCTTTCACACTGTCGCTAGTTCTTTTGTTCTTTTTGTTGTTCTTTCTTTTTTCTTCTTTTTTCTTTTGGTTGTTTTTTTTGTTTATGATTTATAATTGTTAGTTTTTGTAACTGTAACTTTTTTGTTACTTTATGCATGTTTGTTTGTTCCCTCCCCCTTTACTTTTACAAATTTCCTCCCTCTAGCCTATCTACTCTCTTCTCTAAAGTTTTTTCTCTTACTGTATCTCCTTGTCTTATATTCAAACTATTCCTATCTCTGTACCTAAATGCTCTGTACTAACTACAAGAATTCTACTATCTAACCTTCTCTCATTCTCAACAAGATACTACCTTATTACACCTAAATTCTCACTCAACTTAATCATATCCTCTAATTTACCCAACTCCTGTACCAATCACCCCAGCTCCTTCCCCTTTACCCTATCCTCACCATTGAAAGAAGCACAGCTTACTCATGCACAAACCTGCTGATACCTCTAAATCCCTACTGCTAAGATTGAATTAGACAGATTACCCACAGAGTCACACACAAAAAAGATGCCAACACATCAGAAAAACAAGCCTGAGAACCCTGAAAATATGAGAATTAGGAGCAGTGAGTAAATAAGGGAAATCATGAATACTCACCTACAAGAAATCCAAGAAGAATTCTGAATCCTGATCTTCAAAATGATGAAAGGCCTCACAGTAAGTGTACAAGAAATAAAAGAGAAAATGGAGACATTAAGAAAGAATCAGAAAGAGCCCTGAAATGAAATGAAAAAATCAATAAATGAAATAAATATAGCAATAAAAAGAAATTCTGGAAGGTTAGATGAAATGGAAAACATAACATCATTGTTAGAAGACAGTTCATTCTGCCAGGCATGGTGGCCCACACTTGTAGTCCCCGCGCTTAGAGGCTGAGACAGGAGGATTACACAGGTTCAAAGCCAGCCTCAGCTACTTAGTGAGGCTCTCAGCAACTCAATAAGACTCTGTTTCCAAATAAAATATAAAATAGGTCTGGGAGTGTATATCCTGGAGGTAGAAAGCCTCTGGGTTCCAGAGTACCGAGAAAAAAAAAAAAGATAACATTTTATCAAACAGAAGATAGAACACAAAATTGCAGAAAAAAATCATATTTCAATAATAACCCTGAATGTCAAAGGAGTTAACTCACCAATTAAAAGACAGACTGGCAATTTGGATTAAAAAAACATAATCAAAATATATGCTGTTTGCAAGAAACTCACCTTATAGCCAAAGACATTCATATGCTGAAAGTGAAAAGATGAAGAAGCATATATCATGCCAATGACACCAAAAACAGGCAGGGGTAGCAACACTGCTATCTAACAAAACAGACTTTATGCTAAAACATATAAAAAAGACAAAGCAAGGCACTTCCTTTTATTGAAGGAAACAATTCACCAAGAAGATATAATAATAGTAACTGTTTATGGCCCAAATGTGGGTGCACCCACCTTTGTAAAATAAAATTCTACCTGCTAGATCAGCTAAGAAATTATAAATAAGGTTATTTTATTTATATTTATTTTTTTTCAATTGCTCCTTTTTATTTAGATTAATTTGTTGAATTTCCATCCTCTAAAAATTTGCTTTTTTCTTGTGGTATTGAGGATTGAACCTAGAGGTGTTCTACTTCTGAGCTACATTACCAGCCCTTTTTATCCTTTTTATTTGGAAACAGTATTGTTTAGTTGCTAAGGCTGTCCTTGAACCTGTGATCTTTTTTTTTATTTTATTTTTTTATTTTTTATTGGTGCACTGTATTCATACATCATAGTGGGATACAAACTTTTGTAGACATACATGCACACATCGCCCAGTCAGCCCCCACCCAATCCCCACCCCATTCTCTCCCCATCCCTCCCTCCCATGCTTGGCTTAGTGGTTGACATCTAGTATTATAGCAATTTATCCAAAATTAAAAATGATAATCTCACATAATAGTTTCCTTTGTCTGATACCAAGCTTTTGATGACTTAAAGATAACATTTCAATATTTCTTTTTACTTTTTTTCTTACCAGAGAATATTTTTTTTCTATTTTTTTTAGGTGAAACTATCATATATTTATATATTTATTTTTCAGAAAAAAAATCTATCCTAATATGGAATATGGACTCTAGATACCCAAAACGATCTTGAAAAAGAACAAAGCTAGAAGATATATATTTTCTGATTTCAAACCATATAAAGCTACAATAATTGAAACAGTGTAGTACTATTCTAAAGGCAGATATATAAACCATTGGAGTTAAATAAAAGCCTAGAGCTAAATTCTTTCCTATATTGTCAAGTTATTTTTGACAAGGTTTCCATGAACATTTGGTGGTGGAAATAATAATCTTTTAACTAAATATTGTTTAAACATAATAATTACATGGAAAAAAATAAAGTTGGACCCTTACCTAATCCCATATACAAATATTAACTCAAAATAGATAAAAGACCTAAATATAAATCTTAAGACTATAAACTTTTAGGAGAAAATCTGGGTCATAAAACCTCATGACATTGAAATTGGCAGTGATTTCTTGGATATGATTTCAATGGCACAGGCAATAGAAGAGTATACAAACTCCCTAAAAAATAAAAAAGATATTGTATATCCAAAGACAATGTAAACAGAGTTAACAGTTACTAATAGAATGGGATAAAATATTTCCAAATGCTATATCTGAAGGTATATTAATATTCCAACTAGAAATCCTAAAAATTAACAACAATAAAGGCAAACAATACCATTTAGAGATAGGTAAAAGACTAACATAAGTAACGAATCTCCACAGATAACCAATCTTAATTGTCTGTTGGATGGAAACTCTTGTTTCTCTGGTTCTGGTGTGTGTTACCTATTTCTTCTTTGTAGTTAATCTCTTTGAGTATTTTCTCTAGTGCTGGTTTTGAAGATAAAAATTGCTTCAGTTTCTGTTTGTCATGGAAGCTTCTTATTTCTCCATCTATTTTGATAGAAAGTTTTGCTGGGTAGGAAATTTTTGGCTGGAAGTTGTTTTCTTTCAGAGTTTGGAATATGTTACTCCAAGCCCTTCTGGCTCTCATGACTTGGTTTGGGAAGTCTGGAGTGATTCTAATTGGTTTGCCTCTGAATGTCACTTGGCCCTTTGCTTTTGTTGCCTTTAAGATTCTCTGCTTGGCTTCCACATTGGTCATTTTGACAATTATGTGGCGTGGGGATCCTCTTCTCTGATCCTGTCTAAAGGGAGTTCTATAAGTTTCCTGGACCTGTGTATCGACCTCTTGCTCTATGTCTGGAAAATTTTCTGCTATTACTTCCTTGAAGAGATTGTTGATCCCTTTGGTATCACTTTCTTTTCCCTCCTCTATTCCAATTATTCTTAGGTTAGCTCTCTTAAAATGGGCCCATATTTCTTCAATATCAGATTCCTGCTGTCAGATATTTTTTTTCTAGATTAGAAACTATGCGTTCATTTTTTGAATGATCATCTTCTAAGAGCGAGATTCTGTTCTCCATGTGGTCCAATCGGTTGTTTGTGCTTTGAATTGAGGCCTTTACTTCATTAATTGCATCCTTTATCTCTTTTTGGCTCTCTCTGAGTTCTTTTCGAAGCACCTGTATTATTTCTACAGTTATTTTTCTGATTTGATCTTCTAGAAATCTCTGATTTTCTGTTTTATCGGGTTCTGATGTTGTGGGGTTGTGGGCATTTATTGCTCCAGTATTATTCCTCTTTCCCATGATTTCGGAAGTTTGTGCCTTCTCTGGGTTCTTCCCTTGGGTCACTATGACTTCACTTAAGGTGTTCTGGATCTCAAGTCAGTAGTATCTCAGACCACACTACTCCTTTACTGGGTTGTAGCACAGAGTGTCCGACCCAGAGAGTCGATAGAGGCTGCTTTAGACTGTGGGGGGTGCCAGGTTGCACGTTCTCCTATGGTGTGATATCTCTGCCACCGCCACTCCCCCACTGGGTCAAGTCCCAGGGAGTGCAGTACTGGGATTTCTCCTCTTTGGCCCGCAATTTGACTCACTGTTCTTGAGTACGCAGATGTAGCTGTACTGGATTTGATGAATTCTCTGCTGCTGCCGCCGGTGGCAATATGGCGCCACTGCCATGCCCTCGGCTGTGAGGCTGGCATATTTCTTCTTGGTTTTGATTTCCACTCTGAATCCCTGCGGCGTGTGCTGAGCTCAGCCACTGGGAGCTTTAGATTTTACCTGCGGTGAGAAATCCCACCTGGCTGTTCCGCAGCGGCTCACCTAGGCTTGCTGTAGCCATCCAGTGAAGTCGCCGCTGCCGCCAGCAGTATGACGCTGCTGCCGCGTCCTCGGGCGTGAGGCCCATGTATCTCCTCTGTGGCTCTGAGCTCTGTTCTCAGTCCGCTTTCTCTCTGGAGCCTGGTGATTTTTTTTTGTTTCTCTGGTGATGGTGTTTTCTGGCTATGAAAGGTGCTGATTTTGTGGTAATGGAGATTGGTTGTTAGCGGGGCTCTTAAGCCCCGCTTTTCTTGGTCGCCATCTTCCCGGAAGTCTCTGAACCTGTGATCTTACTGTCTCAGACTTCCAAGTACTGTGATTACATGTGTGCACCACTATCCCTGGTTAAAGAATTGCTTTTAACACTTCTTTGAAGGAAAATTTGCTGGTAACAAATTCACATATTTTTATCCTGAAAAAGTCTCTATTTTGCCTTTACTTTTGTTGATAATTTTGTTGAATACAGAATTCTAAGTTAGTGGAATTTTCTCTTCCAAAACTTTTAATATTTCACTCTGCTTTCTTCTTGCTTGCAATGTTTGTGAAGAGAAGTCTGGTGTAATTCCTATCCTTAGTCCTTTAAGGTTAAGTGTATCTTTCCGTTTATCTCCCTCTCTGAATTTTTTATTAGGAATTTCTTGCTGTCTTTGATTTTCTGCAGTTTGAATATGAGAAGTGAAGGTGTTGCTTTTGTTATATTTTTCCTGTTTGATGTTTCTAAGCCTCCTGGGTCTGTGGTATAATGTCTGTTTTTATTTTTGAAAATTGCTCAGCTACCATTTCAAATGTTCTGCTTTTTTCTCTTTTTCTTCTTCTTGTATTCCCATTATACTTACATTACTCATTTTTAAATTGTCCCACTATTCTTGGCCATTCTTTTCTGTGTATTTTATTCATTCATTTTTTTTCTCAGTTTGGAAAACTTCTACTGACATATCATAAAGGTCATTGAGTTTTATTTTGGATATATCCATTCTTTGGTTCATTCATAGTTTCCATTTCTCTGCTTATAGTACCCATCTGTTCTTTTCTATTTACTTTTTCCTTTAGAGCCCCTGGCAAGTTAATCATTATTTCTTTAAATTCTCAAATAACTCCCAAGTCTCTGCTGTGTCTGTGTCTGTTCCTGGTGCTAGTTCTGTCTCTCCAAACTGTGTTTTTGTCTGTTCACATGCCTTGCAATTTTTCTTAACTGTCAGACATGATCTATCCAGGGAAATTCTGAGCTAAAAAGATTGACATAAAAGTGTAACATTTATGTTTATCTGGCTAAGTGTTAGGTTGTGTTTACTTGTTTTCCTTATAGGTTCTTTCTTTCTTTCTTTCTTTCTTTCTTTCTTTCTTTCTTTCTTTCTTTCTTTCTTTCTTCTTTCTTTCTTTCTTCTTTCTTCTGCAATTAAACCCAGGGGTATTCTACCTCTGAGCTATACCTCCATTCCAGTCCTATTTATTTATTTATTTATTTATTTAGAAACACAGTCTTGCTAGGTTGATGAGCCTGGCCCCAAATCTGTGGTTTTCCTGTCTCAGCCTCCTAAGTAGTAGGATTATAAGAGTGTACTCTGCACTTGGCTAGATTCCTTCATAAGGAGGATCTGAGGCTTGAAACACCTTAATCTATAGTGTCCAACCCCCTTTTATTTTCATAGGCTTAGAAAGGTGGCTTTAGGTGTGTGGTGGAGTGGAGGCTTTCCTAGTCCTGCTATTTAATCTGTCTTTGTTTGAGCCTGTGTCCCTTTATGATGACTTTATGTGGGACAGAATGACTAGAGAAAGCTGGGTTTGGATGGTTCCTTTCCTTGTAAAATCAGCAAAACCCACTTCTGTTGGGCTTTGGTGAGATAGTTCCCTTTGGGAACAAGCATTTCTTAAGATTATGAAGGTTCTGAGCATATTTAAGTATGTCTACCTTTACTTTCTCCCTAAAAGAATCAAGATGGGTAATTCTCCCTCCACTTCAGTCTTCATTATAAGAATAAATTGATGAATTTTCTGGAAGATAAACTGATAATTATGTGGCTCTTTCATTTTCTTTCTTCCTTCCTTCCTCTTTCTTTCTTTCTTTCTTTCTTTCTTTCTTTCTTTCTCTCTTTCTTTCTTTCTTTCTTTCTTTTTCTCTTTTTTCTTTCTTTCTTTCTTCCTTCCTTCCTCTTTCTTTCTCTCTTTCTTTCTTTCCTTCTTTCTTTCTTTCTTTCTCTTGGAGTTTCACCACTCATCAATTACAGTTAAACTTTTCCTATCAGTTTTTTATCCCCACAGCTTTTGTTCCCAGTAAGCTTGATTTCCTGGGTAAATGTCTGCCTGCCTCCCAGATTTCACACTGATGGTTTTCCCTGATGGATATAAGAAGAGGTGCTGTTTTTCAGTTTGCAGGTTTTCATTGTTGTTGTGACTTTGAAAGTGACAGCTTCTGACCTCTTGACATACTGGTGACTGGGAGCCTTTTTACCCACTCTTGATGGCAAAATCTTAAGCTACCTCTGCAAGGCTTTTAGGAGGGAGAAAAATGTTTTTCAAGCTTATGATAAGACTACCTATATGCAGGGAAGGCACATCTGGTCTAAACCTTTGCTTCTGGGTAGAGCTGTATATATAAGACACAGCTCCTAAATTTACCTCCTCTGGGTAGTTTAGAGTGTGGACCCTGATATGGTCATCTCCCCACTGTTATTGCCTCCTTCTGGTCTCCTCTTCATATTCCTCATGAGTGTCATTTAAGTATATAACCTTATATTTTTGTTGTTGCAAGGAAATGCTAATTAGTTTTCTGCAAAAGAGAATATTAAGTCTGGGTTCAGAAGACCTGAATCGAAGTTTTAGCTCACTGATGTGTTAGCTGTGTCTTCTCATATTAGTAAATAGACAAGTCTTTGCTTAATTTAGGGACAATGTGTAGTGATGGAGAGAAAACTAGAGCAGGAAGCAGAAAACCTAAATCCTACCCTGACCTTTATGTTCTGGTTGTATGGATTGGAGTGAGTTTATCTTCTCTGGGCATGAGGAAATTGGGCTCCATTCTTAACCACAGTAATTCTCATCTTCTTACTCCACAGCTGCTCTATGGACTGGAAGAACCCTGGGCAATACCTATGTGAACTCCAGTCCAATGGGTGAAGCAGAGATGGAAAGAAATCCTTATAATTTGGTGGGACAAATACTGCCCCAAAGGAGGCTATTATAATTAAATATAAAATATCTCTTAAAGAACTCAATTATTCATTTTTAGAGCTGATATAACTGAGTCATGAGGATTGTAATTCCAGCAGGGAATAAATCCATTGTAATGATTTATTTGAGTGGTGACTCAGGGCCTCTCTCTCTCTCTCTCTCTCTCTCTCTCTCTCTCTCTCTCTCTCTCTCTCTTCATTTCTGGCCTCCATGATTTGAGCACAGCCCATGTTCTCTCTTTCTCTGTCCACCTTCTGCCACCATTTCCTGAGATCTGCAGTCTTTGGCCTCTTGTGGACTGAACCCAAAACCATAAGAAAATAAATCTTCTTTTGTCTAAGTTACATGGTCGATCTTTTAGATTATACCTCCAAGAATTCTGAGTGGAACAGAGGGTCTGGTTTAAACCTGCCATGCAAACAGTGTTTCTTAAGGTTCACTAGAAATTGAGGTTGGGTGGGATGGAGACCTGCAGAGGATGAGGAAGGTGCACTCCAGGCCATGATGTGGTACACAGCAGTGCAAATATTTTAGCTTTATAATGAAATACTGTTTTCCTTTGAAGGAATTTTATTGCCATTGTTATATTAGATAGCTAATACTCCACACACAAAAGGCATATTCTTATTTTCTGCCAGAACCCTGTTTGCCTTCAGCCCAATATCAATCTGCCAGTTAACTTCCTTTTAACCCTCCAGTGGAAGGTGAAGTGCTATGTCCTTTATGAGGTGCTTCCCTGATGGTACATTCTGTTTATGTAAGAAAATCATTCTAAGATATACTAATTGTTGGTTTATGTAGGTCTTCCTCATTGAATCCTTAGCTCCTCTCTGGCACAGATGCTTTTATCTCAGTATCTCTGACACCTAACTGAGATCTCACTATGTGTGCAAAATTGATGCTCAAGGTCACACTTGATGCAGGACTTCAATCTCACAGCATGATGCCAGTCTCCTCTATTTAGCAGCCATGTGACTTTGGGTAAGAGAACCCTCTGGGTTTCAGTTTTCTATGTAGAAAAATAAAGTAAAATTCAAAATGGCAATTCATGCACAGGACTCAGCACAGTGTCTTATAGGATGAGTATTCCATAAAGGATAACCCTTAATAATTATCACTAATTGAATTATTAAGGGGTGGTCCCTAGGCAGGATGGTTAACACTGACACTGTCCCAGATTTTCAGAGATATATGGAACACATTGTAAGTTGCAGCACCCTTAAGGAGTACTTGCTTCACACAAATCTGGCTTTTCCTGTTTTCCTTGGGTCTCACTTATATGAGGCTGGTAAGACTGTTAGCTAGAAGTATGTCATGACTAAATGTAGTTCTGGATATATAGTGTTCACTTTAGAAATCAGAGCTACTATTAGTAGTAGTGTTGTAAGTAGTGATAGTAGAAGTACAAAGCACACTCAGTTGTTTTGAGGGTTAAATGAGATAACACATGGGATGTGTTTGGTCCCATGCCAGTGCAAAGTGAGACCTGAATACAAGTCTTCCTTTTTTTGGCAGCACCCCTCCATTCCTCTCCTAGGAACTCCATCTTGATAAGAGGCTCACGATTTCTTGTCTTCTCTGCTAGATGACACACCAGTTCCTGGAACACCTCCTCCATCCCTCTCCCATTTGTCCCTGACTTTGTGCCATGCTGTGGATCAGACACGATGATTTTTATGTGAGAAACACAAAGCAGCTCTCAGAATTTCAGCTTCTAAGACAAAACATCAAAAGGATGTTAGCTGTTTGCAAAGACCTGGGTGTTTTGCTTCATGACTATTCAGTGATAGGTGATTTGACTGATTCTCCGTTTTTAGCTTTCATCCAGATGTTTGGCACCATTTGACAAGAAGAGCGTTGGCGTGTTGCTCTTTTGTCAGTGTTGAGAGCGATTTGGGAATATACTTGAAATCAAATAGCGAAGATACATCCTTCCTTTTGCTTTTCTTTTCACTATACAATCAAATCAGTGTTGTGGGTTTAAAAAACGAGCGACACTATTTATCACCCATGGCAGTTTACCTCTTGGGAGCCATGAGTCCAGGCAATTCTGATCCCCTTTATCCACATACACACCTGAGAATTATTATGTGCTGACAAGGCTTCCTTCCTTCATATGTGAGGTATGTGTGATGTGAGGTTATGAAGGAAGAGAAAAAGATGAGCGACAAGATAAATAAAGGGAAAAATACTAAAAGGAGGGACCATAGTTAGTTGAAACTTTGAATACGTGTCCATAAAATGTTTTAAACAAATACACACCACAGACAGACATTTTCCCCCCTTTTAACCTTAGAGTTGTCAGTCTTTGTTTGGTTCAGTGAGGCAAAATCATGGTTAAATAGTTAATGCAAATATCATGCTTCCTGACTTCCGGTAGCCTCACTGCATTTATTAAAGCTTATATTTAACATCTTGCCTATCCAAAATATAACATATGGACCATGTGGGTGAGAGTGTTATAAGAGCCTTCACTTGTGTAGTCTGACTGGGGAGGCTTCAAAATAACCCAAATGTTAAATTGCTATTAAAAAAGAGAGAATCTGACATTTTAAAACACTGAAAAGGAAAGAAAAAAATACCATGTACAGTAAGTTTTTCAAAGTGTCCAGGGAAGGTTAGGAAAGGATAAATTATTGCACATAAGTGCATGGCTTGTGTGCATGTATACGTGGGTACATGCACACATGTGCAATTGTGTGTGATTGTGTGTGTGTGTGTGTGTGTGTATGTGTGTAAACCTCAGAATAAAAACAACAAAAATTATCTTTATTAGCACCTTAAAAAGAAAAATTCCAAGCTAGGCTTGTTGGCGCATGCCTGTAATCCCAGTACTTGGGAGGCGGAGACAGAAGGATCACAGGTTTAAGGACAAACTTTAGCAACCTAGGGAGGCTTATAAAAATAAATATAAAATAAAAATCAATATAAAAATAAGGCTGGGGGTATAACGCTAAAATAGAATGCCCCTGGGTTCAATGTTTTGTACCAAAAGAAAAAAAGTAATTCCAGTGGTTCAGCTGGGAATATCACCTTTGTTTCTGCATCATCTCCATAAACTTGCCTCCTTTGAAAAGGGATAGCTAATGGGGTTGAGGTCAAAATCCACTGGAGAACGGACCAACTTTTACAAGCCTTCTAATAGGTGTCTTCAGTCTGTTATAGAACAGTGTTTTGTGGGTTTTTAAACACACACACACACACACACACACACACACACACACACACAATCCTCATGGTTCTTTTTAGTAGAATCTATATCAAGAAATACTGTGAATCAGAAAGAAGAAGTTTTGCTGGGCGTGGTGGTGCACGTTTGTAATCTCAGCATTTGGGAGGCTGAGACCTGGAGGATTGCGGTGCGCAGACAGCCTCAGCTACTTAGTGAGGCCCTCTGCAACTCAGTGAGACCTGGTTTCAAGATAAAGAATAAAAAATAGGGCAGGCAGTGTAGCTCGGAGGTAATATGCCCATGGGTTCCATCCCCAAACCCACACACACACACAAAAGAAGTTTTTAAAACCTACCAGAAGTGGAGAACATAGCAAATTATATTAATGCTACAGATGCATGTTATATTTGAAATTTTGATCTTTTGTTAGGAAGAACTTGAGAAGCAGAACTTTTAAATACCTCTCAAATGTGTTTTAATAAAAACAGTCTAACTATAGAAAATTTTATTTTCTGCTTTTGAAAAGGTAGAACTGTTTAAAAGAAAATATTTTTTCCTTAAAAGGATGAAGTTCCTTGCATTTTTCTTAGATGACGTATAGAATTTTAATGTAGTTGTTAAATTAAACCCTACTTAATTTTATTATGTAGGGTCTCCAATTCTTTGGATGATGAATTTTAAATATTAAAAGAATGTCAAACATCTGATTTCAAGAGAAACTAAGTTGATTTGAAATGTAGGTTGGCATAGGTCATTATTATAAAATATAAAAACTTCCTGGAACACTGGCTTCTCTCCTTGTGCTGTGGGTTACAGTCAGCACAGCAACAAGGTTCTGCAGTCGTGTAAGAGTGTGTGTGTGTGTGTGTGTGTGTGTGTGTGTGTGTGTGTATGTGTGTTTTATTGGATATTGAACCTAAGAGGATTCTATCTCTGAGCTATATCATATTTATTTATGCATGTGACTCTTGGTGTCCTTCCTACTGGGTCCTTTCTCCTTTCTTCTCCCTCTCTGTATTAGTCTTTGAGACTGAAATTGGTAATTTTTTATACATTTATAGCATTATATCAATTGTTACAGTCTTTGAAAACAAGGTCTCACTGAGTTATTGAGAGCCTCTCTAAGTTGCTGAAGCTTTCCTTGAATCTGTGGTCCTCCTGTCTGAGCCTCCAAGGTACTGGGATTACAGGTGCGCTTCACCATGCTCAGTTTGTATTAAACCTTTGGCTCATGGTAAGTAACTTCTCAAAGAGCAATACTATTACAGAGATTGGTAGAAGATGCTATTCCTTCTAGTTATGGGTTCTTCAACTGGTGTCCACCTTTATTTTCTCTAACTTCTCACTGAAATTTAAATTTTTCTTTCCTTATAAATGTAGACTACAGATCCTAACAGCTCTGAGAGGGGTCTGGATGCCCAGTCTGTAGCTCTAAGGAGCTATTGCTTAGATTTGTATTTGTTGAATGTTTCTAATTCCTGCCTCTCTGAAGTGTTGACATTCTATGTCAGGGGTTGGCATATCATGGCTGTAGGCCAAAGCCAGCTCTGTTTCTCTCAAGATGATGGTATTAACACAGCCACTCCTGTTAGTTTATCCAAGTCTAGAGCCACTCTGGATGACAAGAGTCTAGTTGAGTGGGTGTCATAGAGCCCTTTCTTTTGCAAGTCAAAAATTTGCCATCAGATTCTCTTGGGAAAAGTTTGCTGAGTTTGCACCTGTTGTAATATAGATAAGATCATTGTTAATTTGTATGTAGTTTTTTTTGTTTTTGTTTTTTTTTTTTTGGTGGCACTAGGGATTGAACCCAAAAGCATTCTTCCTCTGAGCTAGACTTCCAGCCCTATTTTACTTTTGAGAGAGGGTCTTATTAAGTTGTTGAGACTGGTTTCCAACCTGGGTACCTCCTATCTCAGCCTCCCAAGTACTAGGACTATAGATGTGCACCATTATGCCTGGCTATATATAGTTCTTTCTCAGGTAGAACTTGACAGATTAAATTAAATTGTCATTAAAGTTCTAGTATGAGCTACTCCAATAGGTACAGAGAATGCAACAATTCAAAGAAAGCTGTAAAACACTGGCATTACCCTAAAGTATCTCTAGTAGGTGAACACAGATAAGAAAATGAGCAAGTACTATCTGCTGTGGGAAGAGGTATCACACAGCTGTGTCATGAAGACATGTCACGATGGTTCTCCTCTGAATGCAACTTGAATGCTCAGTGAAACCATGTTGTTACTACAGCAAATAGTTGAGGAAATGCACTTTCTTAGTTCCTGTCCTTAGAAAATTAACATTTTCTCAAATTGGCTGCTATAACTCATGATACACTAGCAAGAGTCAGGAGGAAAAGTATTCACCCAGCTAAACACCGTATACAACATGGAACATAAAAGTTATGGTGACCATGGATTTTGAAGGTGACGTGGATGGTGGCAGAGGGCTCAGTGTCCTGAACAATAGGAAGAAGCTTCATGAAGAGGCAGAACTGGGACTGAAACTGACCCTCCTATGTTCCAATTTCTGCATTTCTCTGTGGGTTTATTACTTAGTGGTTATCTCAATCAAATTATGGTGACAGCCTGCTTTTGGGATAAGTAGTTGCTATAGCAATACCAACTTTATAAATAACTTCTTAATAATAGGTCCCTTCATGACTATCTGATGTTTACTCTGTTATAATAATTTTCATAGGGGACATTTCCTGACTGTGCCTTATGTTTAATAGACAGTGAGTAACTTATCATATCCTCCTCAGTTCATTAAATCTCTGTTTCCCTTATGTATACTATTCCTGACTTGATAGATATTTATTATCTTACCCCCTTAATATTTTTTTTCATGGAAATAAACAAAGACCACTGATGGAAAGTAAAGAGAGTCTATTTATTCAGAGCTGGCTATGGTGGAAAGTCAACTACTCATTCATCTGTTTTTGGCTGAGATTCAAAGTTTATAGTGGAATAAAAGGGAAGACTTCAGATATTAAAGGATGTTGGCCTGGCTGGGGGCTATTGGCCTGCGAGAGCTGGGGCTAGATGGGCTAGGTAGAAATGAGACTCTCATGTGATTGGCCAACTCCTGACCACCCTGGGCCAATCACTGCAGAGGTTGTGGTTGGCTTCCCAGGCTAAGGGATGTAGGTTTGTGAAGCAATGTCCTTTCATCACATATGGTCTGGACATTGTCCATTTGCATATTCAGCTTTTGAATTCCCAATATGAGTAGTTAAACTTGTTTAACCCATCTGTATTGATTAGCTTTTTTATTGCTATGACAAAAATACCCTACAAAAACAACTTGTAGGAAGAAAAGTTTAATTGGGTTCATGTTTTCAGAGGTTCAGTCCATGGTCAGCTGGCTCAAAAGCAGAGAAAACATGGTGTCATGGATTGGAGGAGGGTTGACACTCAGCTTATGGGAACCAAGAAGCAGAGGGAGAAAGAAGAAGAATTGGGGGGCAAATATAGTCCTCAAGGTCATGCCGCAGTTACTTACTTCCTCTACCACATCCTATCTTCCAGTTACCATTCAGTAAATCCACTTGGGTTATGAACCCATCAATAGATTAATCCACCAGTGAGGTTAGAGCCCTGCTTCAATTATTTTACCTAAATATTCCTGATTACAACACTTGAGCTTTTCTTGAGGGCATTTCATATCCAAACCATTACACCAAATCCTACTCTTAATCATTTTTGTTGCTTTCATTTTGATGAACTTTAGTTTCATCAGTTTTTTTTCCTTGAAGAACAGGGGTAAGAGCTGACCATTATTTACAGACACAGGTATTCTATAGTTTTACAGAAATCCAAGCTAATAATAAGTTTTTATTTTTTATTTCTAGAATAAAATATTCTAGATTTTTTCACCTGCCTACTAGAACATTATATTGAGTTACATGTGTTAGCTTTTTACTTTAATTTTGTTTTAGTTTGCCACTAAAGCATAGTCTGTATTGGCTTTACATTCTTATTCTGAATTTAATATGTAGCTAAAAATCTACAAATCTAAGTAAACCTGTCTAGGTAGAAGCTTTTCTTTTTTTTTCTCTGTATACTCGTACTTGACAGAATGGGTACAAACCTTGTGAAACTACTTCTTCTTCAAGGGAAATAGCCCCCTTCTTGTTTTATGGTTGTTTCCTTGTTATTTGTTCTTTTGGTGGTTGTTTTTTAGGAAACATTCCCAGTTTATGTGTGCAGAAGGAAGATGTTATTACTCAGGTTATGACTGAGGTTGGCAGCTCACCCAAGTTTGTGTTGGTCTAACAAGAGACCACGAGAGCCTCCTAGAGCAAGGTGCATCTATCTCTAGGGAATTTAAGCTGAGAAATAGGGAGTGATATGAAGAGTTGGAATTGGACTCTGAGACAAATACAAAGCTTCAAAAAAGGCCATGGGTATAGGAGCCGGAAGAAAGAAGTTGTGAGGAAACAGAAACCATAACTAACAAAAAATCATGGAAGCCAAGATAGTGAGTGATGGTTTGGGTGAAAGTTGAAGAAAATCATTTGCCAGAGGGAAAGAAATTGAGTGGATGATAAAAAAAATTGCATAAGCAGAAACTAACTGAGTCACAAAGAGAGTGCAGTAGAAACTCAGATTTTTGATCATATATAATTTTCTATAACAATCCTAGGAAGTTGATTTTTTCATTGTATATTTTATACTCAACAAATATATTTTGCTTATCTTATAAGAATACAAACTGATGACATCAAGGACTTTGTTTGATTTGCCACCTTGGCATCAAGCAGATGTTAAATAAAGTTATGTTAAATACATGTTGAATTGATTAAAAAGGTTGATGACTTTATAATTCTATGGCAAATACTTTTATTGATTGTTGAGATATTTTTTTGTATGTGTGGTACTGGAGATGGAACCCAGCAGCATTATACCTCTGAGCTCAAGCTGCCCCCCCCCCCCTTTTTGGTGGTACTGGGGATGGAGCCCTTCTCTGGGCTACACTCCCAGACCTATTTTATATTTTTATTTGGAAACAGGGTTTCTTAAGCCAGCAAGGCTGGCTTCAAACCTGTGCGATCCTCCTGTCTCCACTCCCAAGCGCAGGGATTACA
Organism: Muscardinus avellanarius; assembly: GCF_963383645.1. NCBI lineage: Eukaryota > Metazoa > Chordata > Mammalia > Rodentia > Gliridae > Muscardinus > Muscardinus avellanarius. Next base: position 80,334,861 of record NC_137801.1, on the reverse strand, counting down.
AGTGTGTGCCACCACGCCCAGATGCTCAAGCCCTATTTTATTATTTTATTTTGAAATAGGGTTTTGTTAAGTTGCTGAGACTGGCCACAAAAACCTGTGATCCTCCTGTCTGTCTTTCCAAGTACTGGGATTACAAGCATGTATCACCATGACAGTGATTGTTGAGATTTATTATCTAGTTAGCAGATCTTAGTGACTGATGAAGGCTGATTTTTTTCTACTCTGTAATTTGTAGGTAATTTATAAAAATATAAAAAATAGGCTCTAGTTCTATTATTTAACAAATCCAATTTTTATCTTTTTTCACCAACAAATGTCTTCTTATTAAGCTTCTTGTGTTTGAGGAAGTGTAAAAATTATACAAGTAACATGCATATTAACTAGTCTTTTTCATAACTTCCATATTGGTGAATTAGTTCAAGTTTTTCCAAGAAGAGATAATTTTAAATTGAATACTCAGAATGGAAGCTGTCCTTATAAAATAAGACTAAAACAGCACTGATGATAACCAAAAACATGTGAATTTTACGTATTAACATGATAATTTCTGAAGTTAAAAATTCAATTCTATGTTAAATTGAGGTTGAAAATACAAACCAGAATATTAGTAAAATATTATTCAGTTACAGATAAGAAACTCAAATTGTGTGTGTTCAAAGTTACAAAATCCGCATTATCTCACCAAAAATGGTTTAGACAAGATGAATTATGTTGTGCCGCAGTAACAAGCAATCCCCAGTGCCAGTAGCTTACCACAACACAGTTTATTTCTTTCCACATTACAATTCTGACATGGTCAGCAGGAAGCTTGCTACAGCCACTCGGTTATTTAGCCTGGCAGAGACTGATTTTACGAAGCTCATGTGATCACTGAGATGAAGCCAAAGGCATGTTGGAGTTCAAATCCTTGCCTTTAGAGCTTCTGCTCAGTTGTGACTCTTACTCTTTCCACTCGTGTTCCATGACTAAGGCAAGTAACACATTCATACCCAATTTCAAAGGGCAAGGGAAATAAAACAAGCTTAGAAGAAGGACCAGCATATTTCTAAATACCACTAATGACTTCCACCAAGGGTAGTTTTCTTTGGCAATGAATGAAGATCTACAAATAGGATAGAATGCATAAGCATAGAAATCATTGACACCTATCCATGTCCTATCTGTGGGTTTACTTCCTTTGTTTGAGAAAGCAAAGTCTCTGTACAAATGCATAATAATTGCTCAGATTATTATAGTCATACTCTTGGAGTATTTAATTTTTAATAATTTCCTTAATTGCTTATTAAGTTAAAATGTCCCTCCCTCCCTCCCTTCCTTCTTCCTTCCTTTTTTTCCTTCTTTTTCTGTCTTGAGGATTCAAGTCAGAGGCATTTTACCCCCAAGGTATATCTCTAGCCTTTTTTATTTTTTAAAATTTGAAACAGGGGTTTGCTAGTTGTCTGAGAGTCTCGCTATCACTGAGGCTGGTCTTGAGTTTGCAATCCTCCTGACTCAGCCTTTCAAGTACTGGGATTATAGGTGTGCACTACCATGCCCAATTAATGTGGCTTTTCTTTAATGAGAAAGAAGAATTGTTAGGATATGGTGGAAAGTGAGGTAGAAAGTAACAATAATCAGAGGAAAATGATAATAAATAAAGAAAATGATTAACTTTGACAATTTTTTCAATAATGAATGCAAATGATGCAATACTTCAATGAAAAGGAAGAGTTTTTCCAATGATAAAAAAGGAGTCAACTCTTTGCTGTCTACACTACAAGAAAGTAGATGTGTTATTGAGCTTACAATTTAGTGAAAAAATACTTGAGATAATCAACCTAAAGAGAAAAAAAGGTTATTTTAGCTTCTGGTTTTGCTGGACATGGTAGTTCATGCCTATAATATCAGTACTTGGGAGGCTGGGGCAGGAGGATCACAGGTCCAAGGCCAGCCTCAGCAACTTGGCTCATAGTCTCAAAGATTTAAGTCTATGGTTGCTTGGGACCATAGTGGCACAGTACATCACAGTGGGAGCATGTGGCAGAGGTGGCCTGGTCACCCCCTAGTACCCAGGAAGTATTATCTATTCCAGAGCACACATACAGTGACCTCACTTCCTTCCACTGGGCTCCACCTGATAAAGGCTCCACCACCTCCCAGTAGTATCATAGACTGGGAACAAGTCTTCAACACATGGGCCTTTGGTGCCATTCAGGATCCAAATTATAGCAGTGGATAAGAACAGAAGTCAAAGCAAAAGGAAACAGATAAAATAACCAAGATGATTTACAAATTTGAATGTTGATTCTCTGAAACCTACGGTGGACATCATGACTGTGTGCCTATCTTGACAGGACTAAACTCTACTTTTTGTTTTTTCAGGCATACAATGTTGCCTAAAGCTCTCCTGTCTCTTTGTCACCTCATAGTCATTCACTAAACAGCTTCTCAGTCTCTTCCCACTAAGCAGAAGATTATTTTAAGAATAAAAGCAAAATACCTATAGATATAGGTCTCCCAAGAATCCTTTTCTTTCTAAAATCTGGGCACTGAGATCCTACCTTCCTTAACCACTCCTCAGTTTTTTAAAGTGTATTTTTAAATATCTTATCCAAGCTGGATGTGGTGGCGCATGGTTGTAATCCCAGCATTTGGGAGGCTGAGACAGAAGGATCACAGTTTGCAGACAGCCTCAGCTACTTAGACCATTTGCAACTCAGTGAGACCCTGTTTTAAAATAAAGAGTAAAAAATAGGGCTGAGGGTATAGCTTGGAGGTAGAATGTCCCTGGGTTTTATTCCCAGTACCACATAAACAAACAAACAAACAAACAAACAAACATTTTACACCGAATTTGTAGGTGTACTCAGAGAAAGCGTTGGTCTGCTATGGTTAACCATTCCATCAGAAGGGGAAACGTTCCATAAATCATTATTGTTTATGGAGTTGGCCATGTCTAAAAAGTGTTTTTCAGTCTCTGAATATATCTATGGAGCTACTTACAGTAAGAGAGTAATAGCAGAAGCATTTGAAATTTGACTTAGTGTCGGATCTTCAATTCACTGCCTAAAATATTTAAAGATACAGTTTTGTAATTATAGTTTAAAAAACAGGGCTATCTTGTATGCCAAGAGATTGTCTATCACATTACAGACCATATAATCAAAGTTAGTAGGAATTGCCAAAACTCTAGTAGTGGGAGTATGGAATGGCTGGTGTAATTAATTCCTATGTCTGTCGCTCAGATAGTGACTCTCTATCTGTCAAAATGTCAGTCTGACTTTCAAGAGAAACTATATAACTCTCAGCAAAATATGATTTAAGCAAGATGAAAAAGCAATATGATTAGCTATAGAAATTCAGAAGAAACCCTCAGATTTCCCAAAGTATTTCAAACTTACTCCATTAATCCTAAAGCCACTAGATACGACAAGAACACAAACAAGATAAATTTTGCAAAAAAATGTGTCACCTTCATCTTAAAAGCCTTTCAGACCAATTATTAGTCTCTAAAAGTTAAGACACCTTTTATAACAGAAGAAAAGTGGCTAATTAGTATGTAAAATGTATGCTGTTAATGTTTAGTTTAAAAATCTTAGGAAAATAAAAATAAGGTTTTTTTCTTCAAGAATATATTTTAAACTTGATAAATGTACAGTCTACTGGATGATGTCATAGGATTATCCCGGAAATAAAGCATGTATATATTAGAGTAAGGAAGCACAGACTCTGATTCTCTCAGTGTTTATTTCCCAGTATTTTATCTGTAATCATTTTATTATTGACTCATATTTCACTTTTTAAAAATCTATTGACCATGTTAATTAAAAGGGCTTTTTGGTTCACCTATCTCAATTCCTTCTGTGTCTTAGCAAATAGCTTTTCTGGCAGTTAATGGCCAGCGCTTCTCTTGGTTTGTTTCTTCTTGCTGGGATTGTGACCATATCTTTTAAAAATGCATTCTTTTTTGGCTTTGAAATGCAAATTTCAGTCTTTAGGAGACTGAAAAAATTCTTGCTCCTTGCTTTGTGATTTGCATATTGGGATGACTCATGATCTACATTTCAGATGCTGTGACCACAATGAGTGCTGAACATTTCATAATTAAAAAGGATTACTTTTACCCCTGGAGTTTCATTGAGTTTTCAGTATATCCAATTAACTTTTACCTGTGCAGACAAAATTACATTGAGCTGAACGGTATTTTGAATACAATGGCTGGATTATTTAGAAATATTTAGAGATTACTTAGGAAGCTAAAGGTTGCTTGATAATACTCTATAGATTTGGCTGAATTTAGCACCATGTAACAGTTTCCAAATTACATGAATTTTCTTAAACTAGTTTAGAAGTACTGTTCAGTACTATATGGTGGGCCAGTTAATTAAACTTAGAGTGTATATCAACTTTAAAATAGTATTACATATTGATCATTTCTAGTTTGAGATTATAATCGATTTAGGTTGAAAGGATCAGTTGAGACTGCGGTCCAAAAACGCATTGGACATGTCATCTGCACAATCACCTCATATTCTCTTTTGGGATGGCAAGTCATCCCTCTGCCCCAATCCCATGCACTCTGCCATTTTATTTAGGTAATTATTTAAAGCTATCTCTTGATAAAAATTAATATCTAGAATACAAAAAGAGCATTATATAAACTTAATACCCCAAATACTCCCAATAAATAACCTAATCACAAATGGTCAATTGAACTGAAAAGATTCTTCACAAAAGAAGAAATACAAATGATCAATCAAAATAAGAAAACATGTAAGAAAAAAAACACAAGTTCAATATCAGTAACAATCAGGGAAATGTAAATCAAAATGCAAATGAAATTTCACCTAAGTCCAGTTAGAATGGCAATCATCAAGAATACAAACAATAATCCAGGCGTGGTGGCACACGCTTGGAATCTCAGCATTCGGGAGGCTGAGGCCAGAGGATCGCGGTTCATGGACAGCCTCAGCTACTTAGTGAGGCCCTCCACAACTCAGTGAGACCCTGTTTCAAAATTTATAAAGAAATAGGGCAGAGGGTGTAGCTCGGAGGTTGAATGCCACTGGGTTTCATTTCTAAACCTAAAAAAAAAAAAAAAATACAAATAATAAATTCTGGTGAGGAAGTGGAGAAACGGGAACTCACATACACTTTTGGTATGGCTACAAACTAGTACAATTATTTGGAAACCAGTGTGGAGGTTTCTCAGAAGATTGGGAAACATACCACTGTGTGGATATCTTTCACAAGGAATTGAAATCAGAATATTATAGTAACACATGTATACCCATATTTATAGCAGCGTACAATAGCCAAATTATGAAACCAGCCTAGGCATCTATCAACAGATGAACGGGTCACAAAATTGTGGTATATACACTCAGTGGAATTTTACTCAGCCATAAAATAGAACATTATTATGTCATTTGCGAGAAAATGGATGGGATTTGAGCATAAGTGAGATTAGCCAGTCTCAAAAAATCAATCATTGTTTGTTTTGTCTTATATGTGGAAGCCAGACAGAAATCAGGAAACAGAGGTAAACTTCAGGCAGAAGAGCAGATTCCAGTGGAGGGATGAAGAGGGCTTGAGGAGGGAAAGGGGGATAAGGACATAAAGAGTATAACAGATGAAACAATGCTATGTACATATGTAAGATTACCAATTCCAACCTCAAAGATATATACTGAGAGAAAGAGTAGTGGAATCTGGAGGAAGTGCTCCAAGAGATGTGGGTACGTATGTTTTTAATCACTTTATTCCTCAGTACAATATATAACCATAACATATCAAAGTATGTGAGTGTGTACTTTAATAAAAATGCTGTAATAATAGTGCTATATATGTGTGTGTGTCTATATATATGATATTCACAAACAAATGATGATGAGACTGGGGTCCCCACATTGCAGAGCAAACCTTTGACCAATAGGATATGTGAATGAGTGGCTAACATTTTTCCCTGTTTACAAGCAGACCTTAATAAAAGGTAGGGGTGGCCAGCTCAATCACACACTCTTGCATTTTCCTTTCTTTGGTATTTCTTCCTTCACTTTTTCCTAACTCCTGATCCATGAGATTCCACTTTCTAAACAAGCAGTATCGCACAAGCTCATGCCTCAGGCTAAGCTCTCTGAGTACCCAGGCTAAGAAAACTTGGAACACTTACAGCCATAAAAATTATATTTGGCACTGTTTTAGAGGAATCTACCGAATCCATTTCAGCTAGTGCCTTGGGGAAATAGCTACTAGCTCTTGGCAGTAGGCAGCTGTATATTTTAGAGGTCAGGGGCTTCAGAAAAATACAATATTTATGAGACGAAACTTATAGATGTAGCAACTTTTTGCGAAACCCTCAAAGACCAAATTCAATAGCAGCCATCTTCAAAAGTGCTAACAAAAGTGAAGTTTGAGAAACTGTCGATTCCATCCTAATGGGAAAGTTGTGAGAAAAGAGACTGTGGAGATGAAATTAAATAGTGAAGGAGTGTAGGAGGTGTATCAAGTATGAAACTGTACCTAATCCCCAACTGTTCAGGAGGTCATGACATGTGGGGGTTGAAGAGCAAGGATCAAGTGCTTGATGGGAAATAGCGAATCTGAGCCAGGCGTGGTGGTGCACGCTTGGGAGCCCAGTACGTGGGAGACTGAGAAAGACGGACCACAGTTCACAGACAGCCTCAGTTACTTAGTGAGGCCCCTTGCAACTCAGTGAGATCCTGTTTCAAAATAAAGAATAAAAAATAGTACTGGGGATGTAGCTCAGAGGTAAAATAGCCCTGGGTTCTATCCCCAGTCATCCCCCCTTAAAAAAAAAAAAAGAAAAGAAAATAGCAAATCTGGAATCTTATATTGGTTTCTCTCCTTCTATAGAACTCTGCATATATCTGGCTAAAAAATGCCCAATCAGATGAACAAACTATTAGAAACGGTACAAGAAGCATTCATAGATAAGATACACACAGGATGCTATTAAAAAAAAAAACAGAAAAGATCAAGCAATGGGCACTCAAATAGAAAGGGTATTCATGACAAAATTATTGCTATTAGAGATTGAAATGACATTTTAAAAAATTAAACAGTGTGTCAATTAGCCTTCCATTGTTGTAACAAAATATCTGAAACCCATCAGCCTGTAAAGCGGAAGGTTTTTTTTTTTTTTTTTTTTTTTTTGACTCCCAATTTCGGAGGTTCCAGTCCATGGTCAGCTGATCTCATTGCTTTCGGGCCCATGGTGAAGTAGCTTATTGTGGCAGGAGTGAGTGTTGGGATGAACTGGTTACCACTTGAAAGACAAGAAGCAAAAAGAGAGGAGGAGAGAGGAAGAGACCAAGGTTAGGACATGCCTTTTGAGGGCATGCACAATGCCCTAAGTTCCTTCCATTAGGCTCTACCTCCTAAAGGTTTCACTGCTACCGACAGTTCCCAGGCTGGTGACCAAGCCTTCAACACAAGGGCTTTTGGAAACATTTTAGACTCAAAGGATAGCAAATGCCACTTTAAGAAGTGATTTTTTTTTTTTGCAGAAATACAACAACTCAGGAAAAAATATAATATTTTAGAGCAGTATTAAACACAGCCTGATGGAACTCAGGGTAGACATGAAATGAAACAAAAAGAATCTTTAGAAATAACTCTCAGGAAAGCAAATTAAAAAGTAGGGAGAGTCTAAATATGAAAACTCAAAATAAAACTTTTATTTTATTTTTTTGTACCAGGCATGGACCCCAGAGGCACTCTACTTCTAAGTTATATCCCAGGCTATTTATTTATTTATTTACTTATTTTATTTATTTACTTATTTATTTATTTACTTATTTATTTATTTACTTATTTATTTATTTATTTTGAAAACAGGGTCTTGTTAAGTTGCAGAGGCTGGCCTGTGACCCTCTTGTCTCAGCCTCCAAGTACTAGGATTACAGGCATGAATCACTGCCCTTATCCCCCAAATAATTTTTGAACATAGTATCTTGACTGTATATTTTAGATAAACCAAAAAGATACTCATTGAATTGTAATCAATAGTTCTTTGTTTTTTCATAGCCACATGCATTAGCAATTCTGAAATGAATTCTGGGAACTTCAGAATAAATAGTATATATATCCAGAAGAGTGGGTCTCGGGTCTCTCTGTAGTGAGGAACTGAGATACAAGTACTCACATGGTGCTTATGTTGGGGTTGTGTTCTGAGACCCTCGGTACTAGGCAGTGTCATTGGGCAAACTTTGGAGTGTATTCACTGTAACCTCGATTTAGTTGTATGGCCATCGCCTATTGCTCCTAGGTTGAAACATGTACTGAACACTGAAGGCGCTTATAAAATAATGATAAATGTCTATGCATCGAACCATTTCTAGGCAGTGAGAAGATGCAGCAAAGATATGTTATGAAGCCAGGCACGGTGACTCATGCTTGTCATCCCAGCATGCGGGAGGCTGAGACAGGAGGATCGTGGTTTGCGGCAGCCTCAGCTACTTAGTGAGCCCCTTTGCTACTCAGTGAGCCCCTGTTTCAAATTAGGGAATAAAAAATAGGGCTGGGGGTATAGCTTGGAGGTAGAATGCCCCTGGGTTCCATCCCCAGTACCAATATATATATATATATATATATATATATATATATATATATATATATATATATATATATATATGACACAAAGGATAATCCTTTTATTAATCTAGAGAAGGATTTTTTTTCTAGCAATAAACTGTACTCTGAAAACCAGTAAGAAATGGATGCATTTTACCAAATAAAAATGAAAATCCTTTTCTTTGAAAATAATTATAAATCCTGTTAGAAGAAAACCAAAAACATGGTTAACAATGCTGATAATTTTTGTATTTACTACATACTTTCATTGATGCATTGTAATTAGACATCATGGTGAATTCCAAACAATGCAGGCATACGTGTACAGGGAACTTGGTGTATTTCCCTCAGCATCCCACCCTGGTCCCTCTTTCTCCTTCTACATACATGTTGGTGAGATTGGTAAGCAATACCTCCATACATGGATACAACATTATTTAAACTTTTCTTCCCCAGTCCTCCTTTTCCCCTTCACCACCTACTCCTCAGTCTCCTTCTACTCTTCTACTGGTCTTTGTCCTCATTGACCTCAAGTCCCTTTGTTTCCTTTAATTTATAGTCAAAATGTTACTCTCCTGTGATGAGTATAGGAGCTCATTACATATCATAGTAAGAAAGAGGATCAAAAACTTGGACAAAACATTTAACAAATTGTTTATACAGAAAAGAAATACAGCAGCTCGGCTAGTAAGAAAAAAACAGATGTTTAGCTTCATTTATAAGGTAAAATGAGGCTATATTGAAATACTATTTTCATCGATCAAACTGAAAAAAAAAAATGAAAGTACTTTCCAAAACTTTGCTGACACAATGTTTTGGGGAGGTTCTGCTTTTGCCTGTTGACCAGAAACCACTCCCTTTGTAGGCAAGATTGTCAATACCTGTCAAAATTACAAGCTCATATACACTTTGACCTAACAACTCAATATCTAGGCATCTATCCTGCAGACAAATGTGGAAGATAATTTAAAAAAATGAGATCTAATGGGATCAATCCAGGAGGCTAACTAATGAGTTATAGAAAACAAATGAAAAGATGCTATTCATCTCATACATATTAAAGAAACTCTTTCCCAGAACTGACATGAAATCTTTCCTTTAGATCAAAGAAACATGTAACAAGTAGTACGCACACATCCCTGGGGCTAAGACAACTAGAAAGCAACCTCATATTTTGTTCTCTTATATTTAAGTATCTGAAAACATCCAAGTGTAAAGTTTATCTGGATAATTCCAGAGCTGACCAGAGGGGGGGGGGGGGAAGAAAAGTAAAACCCACAGGAGCATAACCCTAGGGGATCAAGGTATACCAGAAAGCTACATTTTAAAAATTCAGATCCCAGTTCTCAGAAATTAAGACAGTTTCCAAACACTGGAACAAAGAAAAGACAACCCCATAATAAATGTGATGTTGACATGTCAAAGAACTGGTGAAGTGGAAACAACTGGACCAAGAAAATTAAGTAGTACTAAGTTGGGCTCTGGGCATGGTGGCGCACATCTGTAATCCCACTACTTGGGAAGCTAAGCCAGGAGGATCAGGACAGCCTCAGAAACTTAGCAAGATCCGCAACTGTTTAGAGAGACCCTATTTTTTAAAAAAAGTGTGGTGGCGCACACTTTGTAATCCCAGTACTTGGGAGGTTGAGACAGGAAGATCTCAGTTTGTAGCCAGCCTCAGCTACATAGCGAGGCCCTCCTCAACTTAGTGAGATCCCGTTTCAAAATAAAGAGTTAAAAATAGGGCTAGGGGTATAGCTTGGAGGTAGAATTCCCCTGGGTTCAATACCCAATACCACACACACACACACACACACACACACACACACACACACAATAGCTGGAGTAACAAAAAAACTCAGAGGTAGAATAGCCCTAGGTTCAATCCCTAGCTCAAGAAAGAAGGAAGGAGAATTGGATTATAACTCAGTGTGTATCAATGAGTCACTATGATTTAGATAAATTACTGGATAAACAAGCAGGAGGCAAGAGACAAATCCATGCAGGATTCCAAATACTCTATTTAGATACTTCACCTTTAGGGAGTTGGAAAAAACTCCCCATCTTTAAGCATGGGCTTCATACAGCGACTTCCTTCTAAAAATCACATGTGAACAGAGTGAAAAGTGTAACCTCACAGTGGTGAAACCTGACAGATGATCAAGGTCTCTGCCAACAGTGCCTAGTCCTGTTGATGGTGTGAACCCTTGATAAGATATGACAGAAACAGCATTTTACCTCTGTGCTCTTTTTCCCAATGACCCATACTTCACTCCAGCACTTAGAAAAGTATTAGACAGAACTCAACCCACATTCTACAAAATATTTCTTCATACTGTCAAGGGAACCAGAAACATAGGAAAGTCTGAAAATCTATAGCCAAAAGGTATTTAGGGAGATGCATTACCTGGTATCCTGGGAGAGAGAGAAGGAAGACCTCAGGTTGAAACTAAAGACAACCAAATAAAGAAGAGCCAGCTCTCCATATCTGAAAGTTCTGGCTTCAGATTCAACCAAACTTGGACCAAAAACCCTTGACAAAAATTGCACCTGTACAGAGCATGTGTGGTCTTCTATACATTTTTCATTGTCATTAATCCCTGAACAACTTAGTATAACACTATTTGTATAACATTTACGTTGTAATTCGTATTATAAGTAACCTGGAGATGAATTAAAGTATATAGGAAGAGCTGGGTTTGGTGGGCACACCTGTAATTGTAGTACTTGGGATTTTGAGACAGGAAGACTGCAGGTTGGAGACTAGTCTTGGCAATTTAGAGACACCTTCAGCAAACTAGCAAGACTCTGTTTCAAAACAAACAGTTAAAAAAAGAGCTGGGGGTGTATCTTGGAGGCAACGTGTCCCTGAGTTTAATCCTCAGTACTACCCACACCCCCGCAAAAAGAGCATATGGGAGGATGTGCATAGATTATGTGTAAATACTAAGCCATTTCCTTTTTCTCTTTCTTTCTTTCTTTCTTTCTTTCTTTCTTTCTTTCTTTCTTTCTTTCTTTCTTTTCTTGGTACTAGGGATTGAATCCAGGGGCATTCTAACTTTGAGCTACACCCCAGCCCCATTTTTATTCTTTATTTTGAAACAGGGTCTCACTAAGTTGCAGAGGGCCTCACTAAGTAGCTGAGGCTGGCCGTGAACCTGCGATCCTCCTGTCTCAGCCTCCTGAATGTTGGGATTACAAGTGTGTGCCACCATACCCAGCTATATTATGCCATTTTATATAAGGGATTTAGAATCTATGAATTTAATCATCTGCTAGAAGCCTAAAATTAACCTGCCACATAAACCATGGGAAAAGTATGGGTTCTAATCACTAATAATTATAGGGCTATAGGTTCTAATTACTAATAATTGTGACAAATATATCATGCTAATATATGATGTTCATAATTGAAGTTAGTATATGGCATATGGGAATATGGCAGGTATATGGGAAACCTCTTCAATGCCTTTGGATCTGAAACTATTTGGAAAATTTAAAAAGTTTATGTAAAAGAACCCAAATCTCATATCCTTCCTCAGATGTCTCCTCTCTCTGATAGAGTGGAGAGAGCACACCGTCCTGATACACGTGCCCTGAATTCTGCCTCTACATCAGTCAACACAGGTGTCTGTCACTACTGTCTTCAGTGCACATGGTTACTAAATAGGAGATTCAAAGGGTGTGGGATTAGGCGCCTTTCTTCCCACTCATCGCTGTTCCCAGATCTTGCATCCTTTCCTGAAATCCCTGGAGATCTAAGTATTCATTCCAAACCTGTTGCTCGCTGGAGAGGCTTTCTGCTAACCATAACCACTCAAGTTCCTAGCCTCTGCTTTGACCTTCTTCCTGCCTCTCACAACTTGATTTATTCCTGTAAATGAATCAAAGCATGTTAGTTCTGGCAGGAAACTTAGACCAGATATTCAAATCATTTCGTTTTATAAACCTATATCCAAAGAAATGGAGTCTATGCCCAGGACTCATGGATAGTTTTGACCTCACGGCAACAGGATTTTATTTTCAGATTTTTTGGGGGGTAAATGGAAATGAAATAGTTACCCAGTGTCTTGCCCCTTGGTTTATAAAGCTCTTATATTTGGAAAGAAAGAAAGATAGCCTATATTCAATTCATTAGTTAATGTAGCTGAGTGTAAAAAATGGGATTAAATTTGACTCTAAAGTCTGGGTCTATAGTTGCTTTTGGAAACAGAGGTCACATTTTTCTTCAAGGAAATGAACTATTATGCATTTGCATGAATCATTGGACACTTTATATCCTTTTAGATATGGTAAAAATTGGTACAAGCAATCTCGAAGAAAGTAATCTAAATTTAGAGATGTGCTTTGATTATGATGTTGCAGGCTCTCAAAATAATATATTCTGGGGCTCTTGCAAATTGTCCCTTGGTGATCACAAAAATTATAATAAAAATAAAGACATTTCCAAAGATAAGCTACTAGTCTAGAAACATGGAATTTTGTCTCTTCTGATTGGTCATATATTTCAAAACCTCCATGCTAACAGTGTGTCATTTTTTTTCCTTTTTTCAAAATATTTTTGCAGCACTTTTAGACAAAAATAAAACTAAAAGGAGAGAAGGAAGAGAAAATAGAAAAGGAGGAAGAGGAGAGAGAAGGGAGGTTTAGTAAACAATCTCACTAAATCCCAGGATACACACAAAAGTGAAAAAAAAAAGTTTGGGGATTGAACTGTCCTGCACAACAAGAAGTTAGGATAACTTTAAAAATATTAATATTTCTCCATGCTTTTCAGTGGTTAATGGCAATCATGTCTGATGTTAAAGTCCACCAAAGCAATGAAATAGGACTATCATTGCTCAGATTTTGAAGAAGAACACATCACACCTTCTAACTCTGTACAATCATCGCTATTTCCTATAGTTAGCCTGGATGTTTTCTTTTTAATGAAGGCATAGATGAGATAGTTTATAGAGATGATAACAAACGCACTATCACAACCAGCAACATCATAAATAATCTCACAAACATAATGCCCGGGTTAAGTGAAGCAGACACAGTGCCTGCTGTGAGATTCCATTTATAGAAAGACCAGAAACAGGTGAAACAGACTTCTGGAGTTGGGACACATGGTCGCTGTTGGGTAATAGTGACTTGCTAGGAAGAACCTTGCTAGATTCTTATACTCTTCTGTTTCTTAATTTAGATGCTGATTACACAAGTATGGTCTTTTGGTGAACCAATCACACTAATGGTCATTTGTCTGTATTTGCTTTTAACATGCGTCAATAAAAAGTCTACTTAGAAAAACCAGTCTGAAGATTTTTACCTTCAGACAGCTGACTTTCAGCTTATGATTCTTAGAAAAACCAATCTGCATTCTATTAAAGAAGCTTTAATTATAAATAATTACACAGATTTGCTGAAAATTTCTCTTGAATTTTAAGACGAATTCTCCAGACTTTAGCTATAGCATAAGTAGGGCCTTTGCTAGGCAGTGTTCTGAGACCACCTGCTTCAAGTCCCAGCAGTTCTAAGTACTGTTGTGTTAGCTTTCCATTGCTGTAACAAGTGTCTGAGATAAATGAACGTTAAAGGAGGAAAGGTTTATTTCTGTTCACGATCTCTGAGCTTCCAGTTGATGGCAGCTTCGCCTTGTTGCCTTTGGGCTTGTGGCAAGGTAATAAATACGATGGGAGTGTTTAGAAGAACTACTCATTTCAAAATGGCCAGGAAAGAGAATATGTTAGTCAGCTCTGCATCACGGGGGGGACAGCGTCCCACAAAAAACACCTTCAAGGAGAAATTATTTTGGCTCACAGTTTCAGAGCCTTCCACCTAGGGTCATAGCAGCCAGGAAATGACAGAGGGAAAGGGAGAGAGAGGGAGAGAGGGAGAGGGAGAGGGAAGGGGAGAGAGAGAGAGGGAGGGGGAGAGAGGGAGAGGGAGGGGGAGAGAGAGAGAGGGAGGGGGAGAGAAGGGAGAAGGAAGAGAGAAGAGAGAAGGGAGAAGAGAGAGGAAGGGGAGGGGGAGAGGGAGAGGGAGAGGGGAAAGAGAAAGAGGGAGACTTCAAGGCATTTCAACAGTGACCTCCTTTTTCTCCAACCATGACTTACTTGCCTACTGTTTTTACCTCCCCCCACTAGTCCAGTCATATATATATATGTATATATATATATATATACATATATATATACATATATATATGTGTGTATATATATATATATATATATATATATATATATTTTTTTTTTTTTTTTGGTACTAGGGTTGGAACCCTCTGAGCTACACCCTCAGCCCTACTTTTTTTATTCTTTATTTTGAAACAGGGTCTCACTGACTTGCAAAATGCCTCTCTAAGTAGCTGAGGCTGTCCGCAAACAGCTATCACCCTGTCTCAGCCTCCTACGTGCTGGGAGTACAAGTGTGCGCCACCGCACCCGGTCATTCACATTATTAATCTATCAAATGACTTAATCCACCCATGAGGTTACAGTCTTCATGATCTAATTATTCTAAAATCCTCACCTCTGAGCATTGCTATATTGCCTTCAATGCATGAGATGTTTGGGGAATATGCCAGAACCAAACCATAGCAGAGAGAAAGAGAGGAGCAAGAGTCCCAATATCCCCTCCGGGCACTCCTATGTCCTAGTTTTCTCTCACCAGGCCTTCCCTCTAAAGATTCTACCACCTCTCTATAGGTCCAATAGTCTGAGACCAAGCCTTCAAAACACAGCTCTTTGGGGAACATTTAAGATAAAAATGGTAGCAATCTCACTGTTTCATTTTCTATTGTTTGGTGTCAAAAAAAAACCCAAACATTCTGGATGAATAAAAGTCAGGGGCATTTTGCATAAGGCTTAGAGAATGGAATCTTGATTACCTAGGATGGCGACTGTAGTTTGGGCATTACTCACTCCTGCTTCAACCACAGTGAAATTGCTTTGTAGGTTATTTTCTTCAGAGTATGATTGAAATATGTGGAGCAAGAGAAGGTCCAAAACATGCTACTGTGTTTTTACTATGATAGATTTTTAGGACCTACGTGATGCCTGGCATTAAATTCACTTCGAAAAGCAGTTTTTGTAATTTAGGGGACACTATATGTTTTCATCAGCTCAGTTCGACCTTCTTCAAAGCAAGTACGGGCCACACAAAGAATGGAAGTTTTGACTCGACAAGCTGGTGAGTAAAGCCAACATTAGCACAAATGGTTATTTGGAACTAAAAATAGCTCAGAGTCTATCATGTCGATTTTTTAAATGAGGGACATTTAAAATTAGTCTTGAACCATAGCATTTAGCATCATTACATAGTGTGTACATTTTAGCAGAGTTGAAAAATACGGAGTGAATATCCTCAAAGCTCTTATCACAGTAGACCAGGGCACATTAAAAAATCTGTCCATCATTTAGTTATTGCTATAGCAACAATCTAGTTCCTACCAAAGAGAACAGGATCACTGTGCTGGCTCCCAGGATTGGAAGCATACGCTTGCTTTTCTCCATTGTCTGCCTCTCAGCCACCATTCTTTCCTGTGGGTTGGGGTATGGTTGGATGGAGGTCACAACATCCTACCAGAAACGATGGTTCTGGTGGATATGAAAAGAGGTCATATCCATTGTGACGCCTCTCATTTATTCACTTACTAGTTAATGACACCTGGCCAGGTGAATGTCTTGTGATTACTTTTGATCTATCTATACCTACATATATTTTAACCAAGATTCCACCCTAAAAATAGCCATCATACAAAATTTAAACTTAATATTCATTATCCCCCTCCAGCTTCTGAAAAATTTATATTTCTGAGTTCTCTTCAGGCCCCTTTATGCCCATTGGGGGGTTTCAGATGCTACCAGTGGAAATTCCTGCTAATGCTATCCAGATGGGGCCGACTGAAATCTGCTGTGAGCGGCTAGCAGGAGGCTCTCTCTTGCGTGCCTGATTCTAGTCCACCATTCTCCCATGTTTGAACATGTGGATTCAATTCTGAAAGTCAGAACAGCAGAAACTGTGGAGTATCTTGTGCAGGAGCTTAGGGTCATAGATGTGAACAAAGCTGGGATGCATTCCATAGTTTTTCTTTAGATAGACCCTTCCCTTGGAATGTATTAGTTTCAAAGTATCCAGTAAAAACCACAGAAAACAAAAAATATGTTTTTGTCACATATCTATGGGTAGCAATTACTTTTCTCCTTTTTAATTTTCTAAACAATAATATTTAACTTCATAGCATAAGATAATTATATTGTATTATTTAAATGACCTTGATTTTTAAGATCTTCATCTTGAAATAATTTTAAATTTATAAAAGTTTATAAAACTAGAACTAACTTCATCAAATGCTAATATTTTATGTAACCATAGTGTGATTATTGAAACCTCATTGGTTACTTAGAATTCTACAATAAAGAGGAAATTTTCCCATCTATATATCATCATTTAATTATCATCTTTTTCTATGCATAGATATCTATCTATCTATTTATCATCTATTTTTTTTACAGTACCTGGGGTGAAACCCAGGGGCATTCTACCTCCGAACTACACTCCCAGCCTGACTTTTTATTCTTCATTTTGAATCAGATTCTCACTGAGTTGCAAAGGGCCTCACTAAGTAGCTGAGGCTGGCTGAGAACCGAAATCCTCCTGTCTCAGTCTCCCAAATGGTGGGATTTCAAGCATGTGCCACCACGCCCGGCCTGGAATATATGTTTGATCTAAGGATTGTAATATATTTCAATTATTATTGCAGCATTCCAATTGTTCTATACTTGATCACCGGAACTTCTCCAAGAGGCCTTTTGTGGCATTTTCTACATATGCATTCTCTGGGCAGATCCTCACTCTCTGGCATGTTAAGATGTTCCAGGCTCACCTTCCACTCTCCCTGCCCCAGTCCTGAAATAAGTCACTTCCATGAAAATCCCTGGTTTCTGTTATTGGAAAGTAATATTTACAAAATGACATCTTAGTACTAGAAGAATTACATTTAAGAAAATCAGAAAAAAACTTATTTTCTTGCTCTTTTTCTTACTGTCAATAAAATTATGCTTCAGAATCACAAATTTGTTTAAGAAGTATATTTCCAGTGTATTGTATTTTTTTGAAAATGTTTGTCATTTAGTTTCTGATTACAAACTAATATTTGCACTGTGGAGAAATGTTAAAAATATAGAAAGCTACACATAAGTTTGAAGTGTATGTCGCTGTAACATTTTTCTACTTACCCATGATTTTTGCTTTGAATTTTCATACATTTAGATAAGAAACCATATTTATATAATCACCTGCTTTTTAAAATTAATAATCTTTGAATAATTACTATATTATGAAAATATTTAAGAAATGCCATCTAAAATATTTTTAATGAGCATATGATCATGTACTGTATAGCACTATTTCTTAGAAATTTGTTTTCCATATTTCAGCTTTATAGATAATTTGACAAGTGTCCTAATACATGAATGTTTAAGTTCAGCTTAAACATTCCTCCTCCTCCTCCTTCTCCTCCTCCTCCTCCTTCTTCCACTATTTGCCATGGGGTAAGTATTTTTTCTTGATGTGTTGCTTCAACACTGGCCCAAAGCCACAGACCTAAGCTGATCTTAGGCTCACACCTCCAAAACTGGGAGCTAAAACAATCCCTTTCTCTTTGTAAGTTCATTACCTAAGGCTTAGGGATGGTGAGCTGACAATCACCATTGTTTACTAAACCACACTAAACTAATAGGTTTAGATAAGCTGGTAATCCTACTTTGGTCAGTACTACAAGTATGTCTGTTTATTACGGTAAGGATTTTATGATTATTGTTCATAAAATAAATTAGTAGCACTCTGACTCTTATTGTCCATTCTTTCTTTTTTCAGTTTTTAAAAGAAATGCTTATTTGATAAGTTTTAAATCAGTGTCATTTAGTTTCATGCAAACAACCAGTTCAGAACCCTAAAGTATTGGTATTACATCTCAAATTTTCCTCATTAACTGAGAAGACCAAGTTTAAACTTATGTGCCTTACAGGTTATTAAATAAAACCAGAATTAATACATGGCAAATGTTTTCATTATATACTTAGCTCCTATATTGAGCTTTAAAGAAAAGCATGTATGTGTGTGTGTGTGTTTGTGTGTGTGTGTATGAGTGTGTGTGTGTGTGTGTGTGTGTGTGTGTGTGTGTTGTACAGGAGATTGAACTCAAGAGCATTTTACCACCAAACTACACTCCCCCTTTTTTTAAAAAAAAATTTATTGTTGTTTGGAAACACATTCTTCCTAGTTTGCTGAGAGTCTTGTTATTTTTCTGAGGCTGTTTTTGAACTTATGCTCATCCTTAGTCTCCTAAGCACTGGGATTATAGGAGTGTGTCACCATGCCCAGCTAAAATCACATATTTCAACATGTATCCAGTGTTCAATGTAATGTGTCACAAAACAATGTTTAACACAGTTAAACTGCTTAAATCTAAATGCGTTTACTGCTTAAGTATTTCCTATGACAAAATTTTTGAGAAAAGCTGAAAATTGTTCAACAGCTATAATTTACTCAACGTCACTATTACATCCTATGTATCTGTTGTGTTAAAAACACCAAATCACAGGTCATTAAAACAACTGTGGATTTTATTATAGAGTAAATGTAAGTTACAAACTTGTATTGCAAAAATTGATAAACTGAAGTTTTGTATTTCTTCTTAGAAGCTGACTAGGTACTTGGGAGGCTGAGACAGGAGTGTTGCAGATTTGAGGTCAGCTTGTGGTAATTTAGCAAGACCCTGCTTTAAAAATAAAGTTGAGGGAATAGCTCAGAGGTAGAATGCCCCTGGGTTTAGTTCTCAGCACCACACGCACACATAAAAAGGTTGAACAAGAGTCAGTGATTAAAACCAATGCATTCCCCCTTAACCTCTCCTCCTGAACATGTTAGATATCCCTCTCTCCCAATCTATTCATGCCCTATTGCTGGGCTTCCATGACTATAGAAACTGCTGATCATTACTCCACTACCTTCCTGATGTTTCATTGCAAATCACTTCAGTTTTTCTGTGAAACTTGGTTGGATCTACTCATGATGCTCTGGACATCACAGCTGTCCCCATAACCACCGCTCAGCTGCTGGCTGCCTCGGTCACCATAATTGGACTGGTCTGACAAGCCCATGCCTCCTATCAGTTGGCTACCACAAGAACCACTACTGGCTCCTGCTGTAGAGTTCAGAAAGAGTTCTACATATCATTGTTACATGTTTGTTTTGTCTTTGGATGTAGTTTCCACACCATCTTCATTAGTTGCAACTCGATGACGTCTTCTTTACCTGTTACTGTAACATCAGGACCAACCTCAGTGTGCAGTCTCACAGGACTGAGAGGTAGAAAATAAAAAAGACACATGTCATTCTTAGTAGCTCTGTAAAGTAATCCTTAAACATGTATGTCTACAAGTTCCATTTAGAAAGGGGAACCACCATCCCTGTGGCTGTGGCCAGACATTCCTGAGAAACAATAACTGAGTTCTTACTCCAATTTACTTGACACAAATCTATAAACATCTTGCAAGCCACTATAATCATCATGGCCTCCACACCCTCCTCCATCAGCATCATGTCTCACACTCTCAAAGCCTCTGCCAGTGCTGTTATCCCCTCTGCCAGCCCCAGATCTGTCACAGGACCTGGCTGCCATATATCCATAAGCTTTTGTCATGGACTGTAATGAGTTCTAAATTCATTTAGTTTGCTCTTAAAAATTTAGATAGACTCATGCCCTATTCTTGTTTTTCTTTACAGCCTTTTTAGCTATTTCCTGTGAAGCAAACTGCATGTAGGCTCCCTGTACTTCTCTCCTGGAAGTTGACTGGTGGTATTATCCCATTTGGTATGATTTTCAGCCCTGAAGAGGACTAAACACTTCGTTTTTACACCCAAAGAGGATTCTTCTAAGCAGTCAAAGTTATCACTGGCACTGTCAGAACTGTGTGGACCAATGTACTTTAACACTTAATTTTATTTCAACATGGTTTGACTTGAATACTCATATCTGTGCCTATAGCTTCTCCATATTTTTAAAGGGCCAATTTGACCTTTATTTTTTCCGGGACTGAGAATGAAACCCAGGGGCATTCCATCTCTGAGTTATACCCTAAGCCCTATTTTTTTATCCTTTATTTTAAACAGGGTCTCAGTGAGTTGCAAAGGGCCTCACTAAGTAGCTGAGGCTGGCTGCAAACCGCAATTCTCCTGTCTCAGCATTCCAAGTACCAGGATTACAAATGTGCACCACCATGCCTGGCTCCAATTTGACTTTATATTCTGATTCAAGATAAAAAGCCTTGCTCCTAACTTTGATTTTTTTTCGGTGTACATAAAACCTTGACCTCCATTTTGAATTTTTTCATCAGAGAAAAGTAAACAAAAACACAGACAACAACAAAGTAACTATTTCATCTGCTGACTAAGACTAGGACAAAACCCGGATCTTCACCCAAAATCCTTTCCAGCCGGGCGTGGTGGTGCATGCTTGTAATCCCCATGCTTGGGAGGCAGAGATAGGAGGATCGCGCAGGTTTTTAAGAGACCCTGTTTCCAAATAAAAAATGTAAAATAGGTCTGGGAGTGTAGCCTGGAGGAAGAAGGGTTCCATCCTCAGTACCACCAAAAAAAAAAAAAAAAAAAAAGTCCTTTCCAACCTTTAGTGCCCAACATCACCATCATTTCAAGGCTCCTGGTGTAGAAATAGATTATGCATACGGTCTCGGCATTCCTAAGTGGAAAGCTCTTCATTCTTTGTGTGTGTGTGTGGGTGGGTGGTATGGTCCTGAGGATGGAGCCCAGGTCCACTCTACTACTATATTACCACCCCTCTTTTTTGAGATAGGGCCTTTCTAAGTTTCCCAAGCTGACCTCAAACTTGCCATCCTCCTATCTCAGTCTCCCCAATACAGGGATTACGTATAGGAGTGTGCCACCATTTTCAGCTGAAAACTCTCCATTCTTGATAATTTTTCCATTGTTTCATAAGCATGAAATATCCCTGAAATGAATATTCCATAGGAAAGAGGCTGAGGTTGAGAAAGCTAAGGGACTTTTTCAGGACCACTTAGGCAGTGAATTCCACAGGGAGGAATTCAATCTTCAGGAAGAATAGAAATGCTTTGGGCAATGGGCCCCATACTTGAAACTAAGTTTCATATATTTTCATATTTAAAGGAGGGCTATGTATCCTGCACACTATAGGAACCTCAGAAAGAGAGAGTAGTGTATGGATTGCATATTTCTGGATGGCTTCCTAAAGGCATTTGAACTTATACTCTTCCTGAATAGTGTATGGATTGCATATTTCTGGATGGCTTCCTAAAGGCATTTGAACTTATACTCTTCCTGAAACACATCTCAACTTCTCCGAGGCAAAATTGACAGCGTTTATATCCTCAAAGTAAGAGTTAAACAGCTGGAAAGGAGTCAGGGAGATTTCATGAATGAAGGATATTGAGAATGATGTTGAATAATTTCTGAGATGATAAACCTGGTAAAAATGATCTGTGCTTTATTATCTAGATAATATTCCTTTGACCAGAAGAACTTTTTTGAAAGATATATAAGCCATAACCAAATGTCAAAAATGTCAAATCTTTTTTTTTTTTTTTTTGTACTGGAGATGGAACCCAGGGGTATTCTGCCTTTGAGCTACACCTCAAGCCCTATATTTTTTATTCTTTATTTTGAAACAGGGTCTCGCTGTGTTGCAAAGGACCTCAAAGAGTAGCTGAGACTGTCTGCGAATCACGATCCTTCTGTCTCAGCCTCCTGAATGCTGGGATTTCAACATGTGCCACCATGTCCAACCGACCAAATGTCAATTCTTAAACCTAAGCTAAAGTTTTCTCTTAATGTTAGTCTTTTTTGGAGGGGGGATTTATTTATATTTTTTAGTTTTTGTGGTGCTTGGAATTGAGCCTTGGGACATTCTAGAATGGTATTATAGCTCAATGGTAGTACATGAGTTTAGCATTGCCAACACACAGACAAACATACAGACAGACAAACAACAAAATCAATAAGGCTGAGCTATTTAGAGGCTATATATCACACATTGTCATAACAATCTTTGAAATATGATTACATAGATGCTGTCAGCAGTGCATTCTCAGCAATTCACATGGTGAATTAATGAATATTTTTTATTTCTTAAAGCATGTATTATTGGAAGCTAGACCTAAAGATTTTTATCCTGGCACATTCTACATCCTATGAAAATTGACGCATGAAACCGATAGTTGGTGAAACTCATGATCCTGTACCTAAATATATACTTACAGGCTCTTGCTCTTCCAAATATTGCTGAGGCAAAAATAGATGCAGGCTGAAGGCTGAGTGATGGAAGTTATATGTCACACTCCAATGCTCTCACTCCCCCACAGAATGTTTCTTGGTGCTAACTTCCTGCATCTGTATGGCAGAGTGGAGGAAGATACAATCTTGCATGCTTCTGAAAAAGTTGGGCAGCTCACTTGCTGGGGAGAGGCAAAGAGGACTTAAATGTCTCTTCTCTCTGGACCTTGGAATTTTCATCCTGGCTTCCGGGGTGGGTGAGGGGTTCAAATTTGATGAAGTCCCTAAAAGAATCTGAAACTTTTGGTACATTCAGTGAATACAGTGGTTGAGAGGGGAGCAAGTCCAGTTCACAAAGTTGTGTATAGAGTCAAGGTTGTTACCAACAGAAGCCTTAGATCTTAAGTACCAAGTATCACTCCGTGTTTAATCTACAGTAAAAATGTTTTCTTATTTCTTGACTCTAGGACTACAAGCAGGGGTCTGACACAACCTCAGATAGTCTTGCTTTACTTAAGTTTGTAGACCTCTGATAAAGGTCTTGAACAATGAAGGGATGTAAGGTTCCTGTCTTCCTGCATCTTCGCTTGTGACCCTCGCCAACCTTGAGTTTACAGTCTGAAATGACTGAGCCTGTGGCGCCTCTCCTCCAGGCACTTACAGACTGCGGTAGAGACTTTCACTTGACCTCACCATTTCAATAAATGGTGCTTGGCGGTGAGATAATCGTGTGTGTGTGTGTGTGTGTGTGTGTGTGTGTGTGTGTGTGTGTGTGTTGGTAAGGTGAAGGGAATGGAATGACAAATTCCTGAAAGGAAAAAAAAAAAACCAGATAAAAGAAAGAGTTCTGTTAAAAAGCGGTTGTTGACTTAAATGTATATGTATTTTTACTTACAGATGATTTATGAGAGGCAGACTTTATATTTGAAAGCATTTGACATCTTTCTTTCTAGTATTTTTACTGACATCATTTGTTTTAGAATTATAAGTCCTGGAAATAAGTTATTTTATTTTATTTTATTTTATTTATTTATTTATTTATTTTTTTTGGTGGTACTGGGGTTCCTGGAAGCCCTTCTACCTCCAGGCTACACTCCCAGACCTATTTTTACATTTTTATTTGGAAACAGGGTCTCCTAAGCCAGCGCGCGCGGCTGGCTTCGAACCTGCGCGATCCTCCTGTCTCTGCCTCCCAAGCGCGGGGATTACAAGCGTGCGCCACCACGCCCGGCGAAATAAGTTATTTTAAAGAACCTACTGTAAGTTGGGCATGGTGATGGATGCCTGTGACCTCAGTACTTGGGAGGTTGAAACAATAGAATTGCAGGTGTGAAAGCAGCCTCAGCAATTTAGCTAGGGCCCTTAGAAACTTAGTGAGAATCTGTTTCCAAATAAAACGCAAAATAAGGTTGGTTGGAGGTATAGCTCAGAGATAGAATGCCCCTATGTTCAATCCCTAGCAACACACACACACACACACACACACACACACACTACAGTAAAGCTTTGTATATAGAACATTCAGTGCCCACTAGACTCCTCTGTGTCTGCCTAGGAATGGGCTGGTCAGGACGTGGTTATCACAGGGATATGCTAACTTTTAAGGTGAGTTCTCGTAGGAGCCCCAGAAATGTCAAATGAATGATATGGGAGGGTTTGATGGATAGAGCACCCTAGGGTCTCCAACTATCCATATACTATACTGGGTTAACATAGCGGATCACACACATTACAGGGCCACCTACAGAAGAGGATTGGACATCAAGAACACTATGGGGTCAATTCTGATTGGCCCAAAGACAGGCAGTATGTATCTTCAGGCTCAAAGCCTCCAGCCACATACAAGTCCACAGAGCTGGCCTGAACTAACTGGTGCTAATTAATTACTACCCACTTGTCATTTTGAATACAAACCAAGGAAAAGATGCACCTCCACACATCCTGAAACCTTCTTCTCATCTCTAGTCAGCTCCTTTGAGAGGAATCATATCAGAGCCTAAAGGTGAATTCTGAGCTGCTTCCTGAAGGCACAGAGGGGCCAGTCCCCAAGGACAATTTTATAGAACAAAGAGTGCTCCAGTGGTAGGAAAGCAACACAGTATGAACACGTGGGTCTGTTCACCATACATCTTAGGATATATGTCACTTGACTAAATCCACGTGTTTATTCCAGTGCTTAGGTAACTGTGCTTTGGCCTTGAGCATTTAATAGCATGCCTGGGAATCACAGAGTTTCTGCTAATTCAAGATCCCGCTTTTATGGATCCTGTGGATGATAGGCAAGACCTGTGTGCTTATTCCTGAGCGCTGGCTACTGGCAGCTCACAGTTCAATCCTTGCCCTAGTCTGTTTTCTGTTGCAGAACTTATGAAGCTGGGAAATATATAAAAGAAAGAGGTTTATTTGGGATAATGGTTGAGGAGATGGTTGGTGGTCTAGGGAAGTCCCAGGTCATCAGGAAAGGGCTTTGTGTTGCTCCAACCCATAGTGGAAAGAACAAGTATGGTATAGAGCAAACAATGAAATAAAACAGGAGTGGGCTTGCTTTATAACAGCCTATTTTCTTGGTAACTAGTTGCATGAGATCCAGAATTCACTAATTCCAGAAGGTCATTAATCCATGCATAAGACCCCACCCCACCCCATGACTCAAAGTTCTCCTAATGGATCCAAGTCCTAACGGTAAGGGATTTAGCCTCAGCGATGAGCTTTATGGGGATAGACTATATTTGGCGTCTTGCAGTTCCTCTTTGGGAATTTGCTCAGTGAATGAATTCAGCTCAGTTGGAAATATGCCCAAGGAACGAGCCACGGTGACTGGTCACCTCGGGGGTGGCTGTAGGGGCTTGTTGCATCAGAGTCTTTCCAAGGCTCCCTGTTTGGCCTCTGTTTCCACTGTGTTGCAGTTCAACCTCTTCTGTTGGTTCCCGCTTCCCCCCTTCTTCTCAAGTGTTGTGCCCCTTACAAACCAACCTCTTGCAAACCAACTGCAAAGTCTATTCCCAGGGAGCCCAATATGCAACAGACAGGATGAAACTGTTGGAAATGGGGTGTTGCCACCGACTTTGAGTTTGACAGCCAGCTTTATCACAACATAACGCTGTTCTGTCCTTCCAGGTATTGTTAGGAAGTGACTCTCAACCAAGGCCCAAGTTCTCCTCCAAGGACATTTAGCAATGCCTGGAAGATATTGCTCATAACTGGCAGGGACTTGGGAGGTCATTACTGCCATCTAGTGGGTGGAGGCCATGGATGCTGCTATACATCCTATAAGGCACAGGACGATTTCCTACAGCAAAGAACTATCCAACCCCACTTGTCAATAGTGGCAAGATTGAGAGACACTGGCCTAAAAAATTCCACTGGAAGAATTCATAGCAGAATTCTTCTAGAAAAAGAATCCACAAACGAAATCTATCTGCTAGGCCAGTGGTTGTCAAAGTCGTGTATAATGGAATCTCTTGGTTGTCTTAATGAGAAACAGTTAGCTGGACCCACCTCCCAGAGTGTGTCTGATTTCTTTGGTCTGCTGGCTGGCAGGACCTGAAAAGTTGCATTAAGAAGTTCTGAGCATCTCACTGTGGAAACCGCTGCCTTAGACTCAGCTATCTCATATCTAAAGCGGTACCACCAAATACTCAGCCTCTATATAGAGAAAAACAACAGCCTCCTGCTGTCTAATTGTAACCTGAACACATCCCTCATTGAATAATATTTTCTTCTATCAGATACTGATTTGCTTTGGGTTATTTTTTTTTCTAACAAAGTCCAGAGGTGACAAAGGGCAGAACAGCCACAACCCACTTTTGACGGAAAGGAGCTTGAAAGGAAGTCCCGGGGATCCTGAGCTTCCCAGTGGAGTAGGTGTATCCAAGGCTGAAGATCAATAGTGATCACAGTCCCAAGACATCGGTGAGCATTTGTTTGGGGCTTCATAACTTACAGGGGCCCATCGAAGTGACAGAACAGGAGCTGTCCCAACTCTTTTCTATCACAAGGGGTAAGGTACCTGGAGATCAGGAGCCACAGGCCAAATGACAGGTCACTAGAGAGTGACCAAGTGGGGTAGAGACAAAACAAGCACACTGTGGGGACACCGGGGGCCAGGACCATCCTTGTGATACATCCTTGTGATGCTACACTCAGCCCCAAGAAGAAAGATGGGCAACGCCGCAGGGGAAAGGACGGCAGAGAAGGGATGGGGTGTGTGCAGGAAGGAAGCTAGTCCATCTAAGCGGGGAGTACTGGGGGATGGTTTGCTGGGAGGGAGACTTTGAGTCAAGACCTGAGTCATTTTGCAGAGTAAGGAGGGAGCAAGCTCTAAGGCCCAGAGGCGACACAGCATCGCTGGTACAGAGCAAGGGGGAGCTGTTGAGGGAGGAGAAGTCAGAACTGCCATTGTGCAGCCTTTGCATCATGATGGACTTTTGTTTCTACTCTGAGTGAGGTGCACAGATGGACACCATGATCTGGCTTATATTTTAACATAATTTCTCTGAGATGAAGTCAAGGGTGGAAGTAAAAGACAGCAGAGGAGGGTACCATGGTGCGTCCATCACAAGCGGTGATACTGGTTCAGGTTCAGGGCTGGGAGGTCACAGTGCCCTGGTGAGAAGTGTGCTTTGAAAGCCCTACCTCATCTTCTTAAATGTTCTGAGGCTGACTGTTAAAATGCCCTGCTGGAGTATTGGCAGACAATTGAAAGGTTAAAGAGAGCTTAGTAAGTAATCAGTGGTTTTATTTATTTATTTACTTACTTATTTACTTATTTCTTTTTGTTGGTACTGGAAGTGGAACGCAGGGGCTTTCTACATCCAGGCTATACTCCCATACCTATGTTTTTAGACTTTATTTGGAAATGGGGTCTCACTAAGTTGCTGAGAGCCTCACTAAGTAGCTGAGACTGGCTTCGAAACTGTTCGATCCTCCGGTCTCAGCCTCCCAACATCTGGGATTACAAGTATGTGCCACCATGCCTGGCAGTAATCAGTATTTATAAAAGTGACTATTGAACCGGGCACATGCTTATAATCCCAGTACTTGGGAGGCTGAGACAGGAGAACCTAGCTTTGTGGCCAGCCTCGGCGACTTGGTGAGGCCCTCTGCAACTTAGTGAGACCCTGTTTCAAAATAAAGAATAAAAAATAGGGCTAGGGGCGTAGCTCCGAGGTAGAATGCCCCTGTGATCCCTCCTTAGTACCACAAAAAGAAAAAAAAGAAAGAAAGAAACTATCTTAGTTTGGATTTTCCACAGGCAGATCCAGAGCGGAGGGTTTCATGTGTAGGTGACTTATTGGGAAGTATTTCAGGAAGTCTCAGTGTTAAGGTTGGGGTGAGTGCCTGGTGACCAACTCCCCCACTTTGCTTGGTACTAAGAGGTTAACTGAATGGGGCGCTTTTAGTACTATAATGAGGACAGTCCCTGGAAAACCAGGGTGATGGTCAGTGTACCGAGAGAAGGGCTGGTGACCAATCAACAAGGGAAAGTAACCAGCTGAATGCCTCAGGGGAAGAGGGCTGGGTGTCTATGTCATTAGACCACTCAGCCTCCATGCTATTCTGCAAATTCCCAGGCACTTGTGACTTTCCTTACACAGGCAAAATAGGTCTCCTGGCCTAAGGAAAGTCGCCATCTGTGAGGACAGAGGCTGGCAGTTAAGAGGAAAAGACACAGGCAGCTGTGTGCGTGCAACAGCTAAAGGGACAGGTGGCATAGGGCTGCGTCTGGCAGCTCCTGCTACAAGTCTTTATTAATTCTTCATGCTGGAAATTCTAGGATGAAAACACACACGGCTTCTGAGGCTTTCTCTTGAACTCTGGGAAATTCTTTGAATGTGGGGAAACTGAAGAATTCTGTTTGGTTTTGTTCTCTGTACTAACTGATTGATATAACTCTAACCTTGAACTTTGTAATAAGCAGGTAAGTACAGGTCACATCTGGGGACATTTTTCAGAACCTCCTGCAGTGTCTTCTCTTTCAAAAGGAGCTGCTGTTGGAAGAGGAGATCCTGGAAAGATTCGTCACCTACAAACACTGAATCATAAATGATAAAAGTCTCTGGTAAACTTGAGGTTGAAACCCAAAGGGTGCACTGTCATCAAAACCGACTTTCTTTGCAATACTCTCAATATGACTAAAGCCGAGCTTGGTGGCGCACCCTTGTAATCTCAGCATTTGGGAGGCTGAAACAGGAGAATAGCAGTTCTCAGACAGCCTCAGCAACTTAGTGAGGTTCTATGCAACTCATTGAGACCTTGTTTCAAAATAAAAAGAATAAAAAAAACAAAAAACTAGGGCTGAGTGCATAGCTTGGAGGTAGAATGCCCCTGGGTTTCATACCAGCACTGAAAAAAAAAAAAAAAGGAAAAGAAAAAGAAAAAAATACTACTAGTGTTTTTAGCTATGATGGCAATTTATCATCAGGTTTTGTATAATGTGTGCCAAAATTGGTTTGATGCCTCCAGGAAGAGTGAAATGATGTGTGTGGAAGGTAGATTAATTAATGCAATTTGCTCTCAGCATCACAGTTATTTACAAATAAATTGCACCTTTCTTTCTGAGGGCAATGATCAGCTATCTTTCTAATGTGTAATTTTCCTCTTCCTATGAGTAAAGGGACATTATATGAATCTGAGTATATAGAATTGGAAAGTGAGGATTAACATAGCCATTGTGTATTTTCCCAAGTCAAGACATCTTTAAACAACAACAACAAAAACATGAAAGAAAACTCCAAACCTGGCAGCTAAGTGGATTTCATTGAGGATAATTTAGGATATATGTCCACAAAAAGGAAGTCAGGAGAAAATCACCTTATGTCTATATTTCTTTTCCTTGAGCTAGTATGCATAGTGTGTGTGTGTGTGTGTGTGTGTGTGTGTGTGTGTGTGTGATTTACAATTTATTCTTTCTCTAAAAATAGGTTTTGTTGAGGTAAATTGTAGCATTTTTTTCAATAACTTAAAATGGCTATGAGGAGTCCATTACAATATTTATACTAATTTAGTTTCTTGACTACTGTTGGCCAGCATTCAGGAATTTGTTCTGGTTTGATATCTGTAGTCCACAGTTACCTTTATTCGACTTCAAACCATCTGAACCTGTCTCCAACATTTCTGAACCCATTTCCTTATTTGAGAAGGAAGGAGCGCAGCGAAAGAGTGGAAAATGTTATCAGAGCCAGTATTTTATGGAGAAAAATACAATATTGGTGATTCATTCATAAATATATCGATCCAGCAATTATTTATCAAGTTGCTGTCATGTGTGGAACCCTGCAGAGCACAGGGCTGCCAGGGTGGAGGAGAGGCTGGTAGCATTTGAAGTTTTAGGGGAAGACCAGTTAACGGGTAAGTGCACCACTGTGCATTTAGATGCTTTACCTCTATCTAGAGGGCAGCTGGGATGTCTGTGAAATCTTAGGATCCTGGAAGATTCTCCAGAAGAAGCTGTGCCTGAGCTGAGTTGTGAAAAATGAAGAGGAGAGATTTTTGGCTTTCCAGGTAGAGGACTCAGATCGTGCAGAGGCCCGGAAGGGAGAGGTGGGTAGAGCAAAGAAAATCAGCACCCAGTAGAGCTGTTCTCATGTGATATAAGCCAGTTTGGTGATTAGCAGGTTCAGAATGCTGGCTAATGGGGGTCATTCTTAAAATGAGCTGTGTACTTTAAGCAATTCATTTTACATTAAGACATGTAGGTGTACTTATCTTTGTCCAAGTTTTATAAAGGGAGAATCCCTTTTCTTGATTATTTATGGATGTGCCCTTTTCCTTCTTGCATGAGCCAACACCTTTTTATGTGTCCTCTGAATTTTTGTTTTGCTTTGAGTAGAGTGAAAAATTGATGTCACTTGGAAACAACCTTCTTGAGAAAGCTTCTAGAGATTAACATCTCTCAATCTTTTCTTATGATTTCATCTAAATGAGAGGCCTATTGCAGTTAGCGACTCACCTTTGTCAAGCCTTACCAAGGCATTCAGTTTAGCTTTAATAGAAATAATATCTCTTTATTTGCCTGCAAATTTTACTAAGTTATATAGTTTTTAATTAAATTATACCGTAGCAATGACAAGAAGCACTGGCGTAAACAATCCAGGAAAGAAGTGCGTCTAGACAAGTACTAGTGCAATTGTGGAAGTACAGTTTTGTGGGTCTCCTGATGAACAGGCAGCCTGCAGCAAAGTCAGTATATTTTACAGTGAGCAAGCTTGGAACTGACAGCTAATCCCCTGTACCAGCGAAGCCAACCCATCAGCAAAATGAAGGAATTCAAGGACGTTAGAGTGAATTAAATATGGCAGAAGTATGTTTAAATATTATACAAACTGATATTAAAGAATTAGTTAATGAGTATGTGAACGGCCTTGCCTGATTACATGTCTGAATTGTATTCTAGAATCTATTGAAAATGTCCCATTGTCTCAGGTCAGACTGCCCAAGGAGTTCACTTACAGGAGACATGCATGGAGGAAATTTGGGGGGAACTGCTTCATCAATACTTGCTGGGAGTTGAACTTAAATGGAAGCTACAGCTGAGCTAGAGAAACTCTTGGGCTAGGTTGTCCCTTCTGGGTGGTCATATCTTGGGGAAGGAGTCTCACCTTAACACCAGATTTCCACCTCCTACACTGACCAGTAGTTAGATACCAGCTGCCTTCAAGTAGACACTATTACATTGGGTAGTACAATAAATATATAGTATGTTTGTTCTTGGTTCCTGGCTCAGAGTTTCAAGAAACATTTAGAAAATCCTGCATGATAGGGCTGTGTTTGCTATACTAGGAAGTGAGTCTTTGTGGGTCTTTAGGCATCTTTAAGATGGGGGCTGGCCAACTGGCTGTGTCAGTTCATTTGTGTTGCTGTACCAAAACATGCAAGACTAGGTACTTTGTACAGAAAAGAGATTTATTTGGTTTAGAGTGTTATTGGTCCAAGAGCATGGATCTGGTATTGGTTTCTGGTGAAGTTCTCATGGGATATAGCATTATGTGTAAGAGCTCATGCTAGAGAGAGAGGAAGCAAGAGACCAAGGAGACACAAGACTCACTCTTTTATAGTAACTTCTCTCTTGGGAATTAATCCACTCTGTAAGAATAGTGTTAGTCCTTCCACAAGAGTGGCCTTGACCCAATCCCTTTCCACTAGTCTCCACCTCTTAAAGATCCCACCATCTTTTGACACTGTTATATGATTACATAGGGAGTAAGCTTTGATCATATAAACTACACCCAAACCATAGCATGAAATATATGATTAGAAGGTTGGAAATTTAGGCCAGTCCCACCTCCAGGGGAAAAAATAAAACACATAAAAACAAGGAACTGGAGCCGGGTGTGGTGGCTCATGTTTGCAATCCCCATGCTTGGAAGGAGGAGACAGGAGGATCGCGCAGGTTCGAAGCCAGCCTCACTGGCTTAAGAGACGCTGTGTCCAAATAAAAATATAAAATAGGTCCGAGAGTGTAGCCCGGAGGTAGAAGGGTTTCCAGGAACTCCAGTACCACCAAAAACAAAAACAAGGAACTGGAGACAGAACTCAATCACATGGCAAGTCTAAATTCAATCTTAGAGTCAGCTTTCCCAGATCAACCCTAGTATTAAGTCTTTAGTGAGACCCTCCAGGAAGTAGGTACTGAGACAGAGATTTATTTGCATATAGATATTCATTAGGAAGTGTTCCTGACTTCTGCAGAGGAACAAAGGAAAAAAGATAACAGGTGGGGAGAGGAAGGCAGTGGCCCTCAAATAGATCCCACAGGGAGTACTAGATTGGGGATGATCCTTTAGATTTGTCCATTGACTAGTTCTTAGAGGTGGGTTGTTCTAGAAGGAAGTGTGACCTTGTGTGATGCCACTCTTTGGTCCAGGGCAACTCCTGAGGTGTCCTTTAGAAGACGCCCATGAGCCCCAATACTCCCAGCAATTGGGAAGAGCAAGCTCAGGCCTGCAGAAGCTTGGTGGCATGGCGCTACTCCTAATAAAAGAGTTTCACACTGGGGAAGTAACATGATCAAATTCTTCATTTACAAAAATCAACCTGCCAGGAGTAAAAAGAAAACTGGAACACATTTGTAATGCCATACTAACAACGTTGCTATATGCTGATATTTTGTGTATGAAGCACAGCATATTTCTACTACAAAGGAATTCTGATGTAGGAATTACAAGAGGAAGTGACAGTCATTTTGCCAAGAAAATTCTGTTACTAATCAACTCTCCATTCACGAAGGCATATTCACTGGGGGTCACTATACCTAGAGAAGCAAAGAGACAAATGGCTTCTTACTTAGTGATAACAGGTTAAACAAATAGAGGTTCTTATGTAATTTTCATAAGCATCCAAATATGGGTTAAAGTTATAATGGATGCAATAGTAATGAGAAACAGATGGAAAGCTAATGAATAAAAGAGGGTAATAGACTTTGTGAGCACTTAGTCACTGTTCTATCTCTAGCCCTGGTGGAAAATAAAGGAGGAGGAGGAGGAAGAGGGTGGATAAAAAGGAAAGCCAATGTTATATTTTTTTTAAAAATTGCTTTGCTGTACAAAGGTACAAATATATTAATATTTTTCTTGTTAGAAGTTTAGGAGATCCAGATATTAAAAAATAATGATAAAATCATCCTCTAATTCTGTCAACTATTAGCAAATAATTATTGCAAAGGTTTCTATTATTTCTTCTATGATATCATAGTAAACAAATTAATTAGATTATGTATTATATCTTCAAGGCTTTCTTCACTTAATATGATATCACAAAATTTTGCTAATTATTTGAAAACTCTTACTTCATTTTTAATGTAGTAATCTATCATATGAAAATATATTCTTTTCAAATGTATGTTGAGGCTTTTTTCAATAATTTTATGATTATAGTTGATCTTGGAAAGAACATATATATATACATAAATATGCCTGTGACTTTGTGTGTGTGTGTGTGTGTGTGTGTGTGTTTTATTTTTGTGGTACTGGGGATTGAATTCAGGGTCATTTTAGCTCTGAACTACATCCCCAACCTTTTTTATTCTTTATTTTTTTAAATAGGTCACACTAATTTGCTGAAGCTGACCTAGAACCCGTGATCCTCCTGTCTCAGTCTCCTAAGTACTGGGATTACAGGTGTGTGCCACTATGATTGGTGAGAAGAATATTTTTCTCCTTTTTTGGGGGGGGTGTGTACTAGGGATTGAATCCAAGGATATTCTACCTCTGAGCTATACCCCTAGCCTTATTTTATTTTTATTTGGAGAAAGGGTTTCTATACATTTCTGAGAACCTTGCTAAGTTGTTGAGCCTGGTTTCAAACCTTCAATCCTCTTGTCTCATCCTCCCAAGTGCTGAGATTAAAGGCATGTGTCACCATGCCTGGCTGGGAAAAATATTT